>NC_057727.1:69174100-69209758 GCF_004010195.1 Chiloscyllium plagiosum | reverse complement strand
ACTATCTCTAATCAGTCCTTGCCTTTCCAAATACATGTACATCCTGTCCCTCAGGATTCCTTCCAACAACTTGCCCACCACCGACTTCAGGCTCACCGGTCTATAGTTCCCTGGATTGTCCATATCACCCTTCTTAAATAGTATCACCACATTAGCCAACCTCCAGTCTTCTGGCACCTCACCCATGACTATTGATGATACAAATATCTCAGTAAGAGGCCCAGCAATCACTTCCCTAGCTTCCCACAGAGTTCTAGACCTGATCAGATCCTAGAGATTTATCTACTTCTATGCATTTCAAGACATCCAACACTTCCTCCTCTGTAATATGGACATTTTTCAACGTGTCACCATCTATTTCCCCAAATTCTATACCTTCCATGTGATTATTCCCAATAGCTTAGGGCTGAAATATTAAATGCAGTGTAGAAAATGATAAGCTTACCTCACTAGTAACTTATTCTATTAATAGGTTGCTAATTAACCAGGCGATAATGCTAGTAAGGCAAACGAGTACACAAAAAAAAGCAGGCAAATTGTCTTTTGGGATTAATTGAAGAGAAAGCAGAATAAATGTTTCAGGTTCAGTGGCTCTTCTTCAGAAGTGTTCAGAAGAAGGATCGTTGGACCCAAAACATTAACTCTGCTTTCTTTCCACAGATGCTGCAAGACCTGCTGAGTTTCTCCAGCAATTTCTGTCGTTGTTTCTGATTTCCAGCATCTGCAGTTCTTTAGATGCTTTGTTCGGAATTAATTAGTTAATTGTGTTAAAATGTATGCAGGCTTCATCCTTACCACTACCAATTAAATACTAATTTAATGAATTAATTTTTCATTGTGTCCCAGAGGGCTGTCTTAATTACATTTCTTTGATCCATTTCTTTTGTGTAATTTGGTTAAATGCAGCTTTTGCCAACATGGCCTGATTAAAATGTATATAAAAGAGACTACTAGACGGAGATGGAGAGTGGATTTGAATGGAGAAGTAAGCTCTGCGTGAAGAAAATAGAGAAGTTTTACACTGTAATAAAAAAAAGTTCTTCCAAACTATTTTGGTCTCAGTAACAGCCTTGGAATCCATTAAACAATTGCACATTTATACAGGTCCTTGTTTAAACTCAGTTGGAGACCACATAGTGGGGAAGCTTACAGGAGTAAAGCAGTTCTGACTTTTGCAACAGATCAAGCCCATTGCAATTTTGATCACTTGGCCCCCTGATTTCTGATAAGCGAAGAAGATTAAATTCATTATCCTAACATATACCAAAGATCGTCAGGCATCTCTCAAATAAGTGGGATTCCAAAGGTCAATTGCGTATGGACAGCTTGGCACTGAGTTCTGAGAAATTGATGTTATACTGAACTAAAGAACTGTCAATGTTCTTCGAATGATAACTATAAAAACTAATCTGATGTAAACAAGCACAGTAAATAGTTCCGCAGGCTTTTGGATTTGACATTGCTTGATCCAGAGGGATACAACGAGGTAAAAACAATGACTGCAGATGCTGGAAACCAGATTCTGGATTAGTGGTGCTGGAAGAGCACAGCAGTTCAGGCAGCACCCAAGGAGCAGCGAAATCGACGTTTCGGGCAAAAGCCCTTCATCAGGAATAAAGGCAGTGAGCCTGAAGCGTGGAGAGATAAGCTAGAGGAGGGTGGGGGTGGGGAGAAAGTAGCATAGAGTACTCCCTGAGATTCTTGTAGAGAGAGGAGGAAAACTTCTTCCTCAGAAACTTAGCATGAATTGTATCCAAACCATGTGAGACTTTGACGTTGTTTGTAACTATTTATTTTCATCCTACTCAATTCCTCGACTTCTTCTTCCTTCCTACTCCTCATTGGTGAAGCTGGGGATGGATATACACTTTGCCTCTTCACAATAATCTCCTTTTTTGGTCTCTCTTTGGCTTTCCGTAGACTAAGGTTCTGTTATTTACATGTTTCCAGAATAATTTTGGGTCCCTTATTGTAGCCACTAATATGATAATGTGGCAGTGCAAGCTACTTTGTCTCTTTTTAAGATTGATCTCCCTACCCCACATTGATGCCCTGGTATCTCTCCACGCTTCAGGCTCACTGCCTTTATTCCTGATGAAGGGCTTTTGCCCGAAATGTCGATTTCGCTGCTCCTTGGGTGCTGCCTGAACTGCTGTGCTCTTCCAGCATCACTAATCAAGAACCAGAGGGATACATGTTAAACAGGACTTTAGGAAAACTCTGCTGCTTTGTCTTTGTACCATGAGATCTTTTCCATCCACCTCAGCACAATGGAGTGTGACCTGCAAAATAGTCCCCAATTCAGAATATACTCTCAACTGCACTAGCTGATAGCCCAGCCCAGAAGCAATTGTGTTGGAAGTGAGGGTGTCAAAGTTGTACAGACACTTGAGCTTTAACTAACTTTGTAGTGCATGAGTTTTTAGCCCTCGTGCAGGGGAGGGTGGTGAGAGAGCATTTGGGAGGAATGCAAAATCAGCGAGAATGATGTCGCCTTCTCCTAATTGAATGCACATTCGGGAAAAAAACCAAAAATATCCATTTTACATATGGGTAGTTGTTCCATTCTCTAGCTAAGTGGCTCAAAAGAATGCACTCCTAGGTGCAACATTGCAGCTTTTTTGCTTAATCAACTGGTTCGTACACCCTGTTACATATCTCCAGGGCAAAATGGGAACTCACACCCAGATCGTCCGGCTCAGAGGTAGAGACATTATCACTGCATCATAGCCCTTGGCGTTCATTTTCTTATTGCAGCTGTGGAATGTCTCACTCTAAGACTCACCTTACATCTTGCTCAGTCTCCATGTTCACAACTCCAGAAACTAACTCTCAACAACATGTACTGCTCCTTAATGGGTAAGACATGGGATGCAAATATCATCTGTGGCACCCTCAGAATCCCAAGACATAGCATGAGTGACTGACTAAAGCACAAGAGAATCAATAGCCAACTTCACTTCCACTGACATTAAAATATGATGTGATAAAGGTAAGATATATTCAAAGTAGCATCTCTTTCTTGGTATGGACTAGGGCAAGGTTAAGCACCTCCCCGATTATTCAGGGCTATGGAGTTTTGGCTGTCGTTTCTTTGGCAAGGTTCACTCCAAAACGAAAACAGTGTTTGTAATTCCTTTAAAGGTAATGTATATGTTGTGAAACTTGCCTCCACTTTTGAATGTAGTAGTGTCATCAGATGTGTTCATAAAATGCTCAGAAACATCTCCATAAATGGTTGTGAAGCAACTGGAAATGATGTTCTCTTCAGTGGATGTTATTGGTTCAAAGAGTTGGAGCCTGTATGCCAAAGAGTTAGAACTTTTCTCTTTATTTTTAAACCATGACAGCCTATAGGATAAAGACTGGGCAATATGTAGCAAAAAACAAAAATCATGCTGACCAAAGCAATTTCATTTTTTTTATTTATTGCCCAGCATTTGTTGCCCATCCCTATTTGTTCTCGAGAAGGTGGTGGTGAGATGCCTTCTTGAACCACTGCAGTCCATGTGCCACGGATTAACCCACAATGCCCTTAGGAATTGACGCATAGACAGTGAAGGAGCAGCGATATACAGAGGAACCTCGATTATCTGAAGGACACGGGCGGAGAGTATTTTGTTTGGATAATTGAATGTCAGATTACATATTTTAGCCAAGCATCTGAACCTTGCAATCTTGCTGGATAATCCGAAATTTGGATAATTGAATGGGGGATAATTGAGGTTCCTCTGTATTTCCATGTCAGCATGGTGAACAATTTGGGTTGGATTTTGCAGGTGGTGGTGTTTCCAGGTATCTGCTGCCCTTGTCCTTCGAGATGGAAATGGTCATGCATTTGAAAGATGCTTTCTGAGGATCTTTGGTGAATTTCTGAAGCACATCACTGAGATAGCACTCACTGAGCGTCAGTGCTGAGAGAATGAATGCTCATGGATGTGTTCCCAGCCAAGTGGGCTGCTTTGTCCTGGATGGTCATAAAGTCATAGAGTCATTGAGATTTACAGCACGGAAACAGAGCCTTTGGTCCAACTTTATGGTCCAACTTTATGGGCAGCATGGTGGCACAGTGGTTAGCACTGCTGCCTCACAGCGCCAGAGACCCGGGTTCAATTCCCGCCTCAGGCGACTAACTGTGTGGAGTTTGCACATTCTCCCCGTGTCTGCGTGGGTTTCCTCCGGGTGCTCCGGTTTCCTCCCACAGTCCAAAGATGTGCAGGGTCAGGTGAATTGGCCATACTAAATTGCCTGTAGTGTTAGGTAAGGGACAAAATGTAGGGGTAGGGGTGGGTTTCGCTTCGGCGGGTCGGTGTGGACTTGTTGGGCCGAAGGGCCTGTTTCCACACTGTAATCTAATCTAATCTAATCTAATCTAATCTAATCTAATCTAATCGTCCATGCCGACTTGATATCCTAACCCAATCTAATCCTACCTACCAGCACCTGCCCCATATCCCCAAACCCTCCTTATTCATATACCCACCCAGATGCCTTTTAAATGCTGTAATTGTACCAGCCTCCACCACTTCCTCTGGCAGCTCATTCCATACACATACCACCCTCTGCATGAAAAAGTTGCCCCTTAGGTCTCTTTTATATCTTGCCCCTCTCACCCTAAACCTATGCCCTCTAGATCTGGACTCCCCCACCCCAGCGAAGAGACTTTGTTTATTTATCCTATCCATGCCCCTCATGATTTTGTAAACCTCTATAAGGTAACCCTTCAGCCTCCAACGCTCCAGGGAAAACAGCCCCAGCCTATTCAGCCTCTCCCTATAGTTCAAGTCCTCCAACCCTAGCAACATTCTGAACCCTTTCAAGTTTCACAACATCCTTCCGATAGAAAGGAGACCAGAATTGCATGCAATATTCCAATAATGGCCTTCTTGAATGTAGTTGGAACTGTACGCATCCAGGCAAATGAGGAGCATTCCATCACAGTCCTGACTTGTGCCTTGTACTTAGATTATTTACAGTGTGAAAATAGGCCCTTCGGCCCAACAAGTCCACACCGACCCTCCGAAGAGTAACCCACCCCCCTACATTTACCCCTTCACCTAACACTACGGGCAATTTAGCATTGCCAATTCACCTAACCTGCACATTTTTGTACTGTGTGAGGAAACCGGAGCACCCGGAGGAAACCCACGCAGACACGGGGAGAATGTGCAAACTCCACACAGACAGTTGCCTGAGGCGGGAACTGAACCCGGGTCTCTAGTGCAGTAAGGCAACAGTGCTAACCACTGTGCCACTGTGCCACCCACGGTAGAGGGTATAGATGGTGAACAGGCTTTGTGGAGTCAGAGCATGAGTTACTCTCCACAGAATTCCTAGCTTCTGACCTGCTCTTGTAGTCACTGTATTTATATTGTGAATCCAGTTCAGTTTCTGGTCAATGGTAACTCCCAGGATGTTGATAGTGGGGGACTCAGTGATGGTAACATCATTGAATGTCAAGGAGCAGTGTCGTCTATTGGAGGTGGTCATTCTCCAGCATTTTTGTGCTGCAAATGTTACTTGCAACTTACCAGCTCAAGCCTGGATATTGTCCAAATCATTTTGGATTTAAACACAGATGGTTCACGGTGCCCCATGGATGCCCAGTCTTGATTAGATTAGATTAGATTAGATTACTTACAATGTGGAAACAGGCCCTTCGGCCCAACAAGTCCACACTGACCCGCCGAAGCGCAACCCACCCATACCCATACATTTACCCCTTACCTAACACTACGGGCAATTTAGCATGGCCAATTCACCTGACCTGCACATCTTTGGACTGTGGGAGGAAACCGGAGCACCCGGAGGAAACCTACGCAGACACGGGGAGAACGTGCAAACTCCACACAGTCAGTCGCCAGAGGCGGGAATTGAACCCGGGTCTCTGGCGCTGTGAGGCAGCAGTGCTAACCACTGTGCCACCGTGCCGCCCGTGATCTGTTCAAAGTCTGTCTCATTTAGCACAGTATTAATGTCACAGCACGATGGAGGTTATTTTCAATGTGAACGAGGGACTTCATCTCTGTGGCATGATCACTGTTACTGATACTGTCATGGACAGATTCATCTGCAGCCAGTAGATTGGTAAGGATAAGGTCAAGTATGTTTTTTTCTTTATTGTTGGGTCCCACACCACTTGTGTCAGACCCAGTCTAGCAGCTATGGCCTTTTGGATCCAACTAACTTGATCAGTAGTAGTGCTGCCAAGTGACTCATTGAAATGCCCACCGAGTGTACATTTTGTGTCCTTGCCAAACACAATGCTTCCTCCAAGTGTTGTTCAACATGGAAGAGTCCTGATTCATCAGCTGAGGGAGGACGATACATAGTAATCAGCAGAAGGCTTCCTTGTCATGGTTAACCTGAAGCCATGAGACTTCAGGTCAACAGGGTGTGTCTGCCAATGGCACAGTGGCACAGTGGTTAGCACTGCTGCCTCACAGCGCGAGAGATCCGGGTTCAATTCCCGCCTCAGCGACTGACTGTGTGGAGTTTGCACATTCTCCCCGTGTCTGCGTGAGTTTCCTCTGGGTGCTCCAGTTTCCTCCCACAGTCCAAAGATGTGCAGGTCAGTTGAATTGGCCATGCTAAATTGCCCGTAATGTTAGGTAAGGGGTAAATGTATGGGTATGGGTATGGGTCTGGGTGGGTTGCGCTTTGGCGGGGCGAAGAGCCTGTTTCCACACTGTAAGTAATCTAATCTAATCTCTTCTGGTGTCTTGCTGAATGCCAAGTGGTCCATCCCATTTCATTTCTCTGTTGAAACTTCGTAGCAATTGATAGGCTTATTATCAATCCACTACCTGGCTTGCTTGGCCATTTCAGAGGGCAGTTGAGAGTCAAACACATTGCTGGGGATCTGGTGTCACATGTAGGCCAGGCCAGGTGAAGATGGTAGATTTCCTTCCCTGAAGGACACTAGTGAGTCAGATGGGTTTTTCTGACAATTGCCAATGATTTCATGGTCATCAGTGGATTCTTAATTCCAGGTGTTTTTTTATTGAATTTAAATTCCATCATATGCCAGATTTGAACCCAGGTCCCCAGAACATTACTTATGTTTCCACAGTCTGGAGCTAATACCATTAGACCATTGCCTTCCAATTGCCTCCCAGATTTCCAGTCGGTGTTGAGTTGTTTTCTGCCAAACATCGGTTTCCATTGAAGTTAGAGTCAATGCCCTTGAACAAGGGAGGACAAAATCAGTCAATGCTCTGATTTCTGATTTCTATCTAATGACCTGAAGTGGAATGTAGATAATGAGCAAATAGAGAGCCAGGCTGAGAGAGTAACTCAGAACTGAGTTCTGATAAGCAGCTGTTGACCTGAAACATTAACTCTGCTTCCACAAAGGCTGCCAGAGTGCTGAGTACTTCCAGCATGTTCTGCTTTTCTCATTTCAGATTTCCAGCACCCATAATAAATATTTTTGAAATTTATTCATGGGATGAGGGCATCACTGGCTAGGCCAGCATTTACTGCCTATCCCAGAGGACAGTTAAGAGTCAGTCACATTGCTGTGAGTCTGGAGTCACATGTAGGCCAGACCAGGTAAGGATGCCAGTTTCGTTCCCTGAAGGACATTAGCGAGCCAGACAGGTCTTTTCTTCCCCCAACAATCCACAATGGTTTCATGGTCACCATTAGATTCTTAATTCCAGGTTTTTGTTGAATTCAAATTCTACCAACTGCCACATCAGGATTTAAACGCAGGTGCCCAAAACATTACCTGGGTCTCTGGATTAATAGTCCAATGACAATGTCATTAGCCATTGCCTCCTCTTTGCTTTTGTGAAGTTCAGAAGTAATTCTTCACATGATGTGGGGAGGTGAAATCTGAAAATCCCTCCCCCCAAAAAGGCTAAGGTTAAGTGAAATTTCAGAACTGATGTTGATGATTCTTTGTTAGGTGAGAGTGTGAAGGGATTTGAAATCATCTCAGTAAATGAAGTTGAAGCACAGATTGAAAATGGTTGAATTGAATGCCAGGACAACCTGATGGACTGGAATATAATCCTGCTACTTGCTTCCTATGGTGACAGATAAAATTTGACATCTACTAAAGAGGGCTACAGCTTCTGGTCATTGTTGTGTTTACTTCTGGATTGTAGCATTCTTCATTTGCAGATGACACAAAATTTACAAGTATAGTGAACAGTGATGTGGATAATGATAGACTTCAAGAGGATGTAGACAGGCTGCTGGAATGGATGGTTGCACGACCGATTAAATTTAATGCAGAGAAATGTGAATTGACATATTTTGGAAGAATGAGCAAGGAGAGGCAATATTAACTACTGGGTCCAATTATAAACGGGGTGCAGGAACTCAGAAACATGGGCTATATGCACACAGGTGATCTAGCTGGCTGAGGAAGTCATTAAACAACATGCTGGATCCTGGATTTTATGGATAAAGGCATAGAGTTCAAAGGAAGGAAGTTATGATGAACTTTTGTAAAACACTGTTATGTCCAGAATGCCAGCGACCCGCGTTTGATTCCAACCTCGGACAACTGTGTGGCATTTGCACATTCTCCCCATCTTTCTGTGGGTTTCCTTTGGGTGCTCTGGTTTCCTCCCATAGACCAAAGATGTACAGATCAATTGCATTAGCCATGGGATATGGAGGTGTTATGGAATTGTCTTGGTGTGGGTGGGATGCTCTTCTGAGGGTTGGTACAGACTTAATGGCCTGAATGGCCTCTATCTGCACTGTAAGGAATCCATGATTCTATATGTTTGCATTCACAGAGACCTTGATGGCTTTGTACATGAATCTCAGAAAGTTAACATGAAGGTACATAAAGAACTAAGAGAGGCAAATAATAGTTTGCTTCCCTTACAAAGGGTTTGGGAAGTGAGAGTGAAGAATCATAGAGTTCCCTATGGTGTGGAAGCAGGCCATTTGGCCCATTGAGTCCACACTGACCCACCAAAGAGCCTCCTACCCAGATCCACCTCCTCTACCCTACCTCTGTAACCCTGCATTCCGCATGGCTAACTCACCTAGCTTGCACATCACGGGCAATTTAACATGGCCAATCCACCCAACCAGCACATCTTTGGACTGTGGGATGAAACTGGAGCGCCCAGCGGAAACCCACAAAGACACAGGGAGAATATGCAAACGCCACACAGTCAGCCGCCCAAGGTTGGAATCAAACCTGGGTCCCTCGCGCTGTGAGGTAGTAGTGCTAACCACTGATCCACTGTGCTGCTATAATTATATAGGGGCTTGGTGAGGCCATATGTGAAGTATTATGTACCGATTTTGGTTTCCTCACTGAACGAAAGAGATACTTGACATAGAGGAGGTGCAACTACATTTCACTGCTTGAGCGGGTGAGGGTATTTTTCTGGCAAGATTTGAGTAGGTCTTGGAGTTTAGAATAAAGAGAGGCAATATCATTGAAACATAAACACTTGGACAGGAGCATGGATAGGAAAGATTTAGAGGGAGATGGGCCAAATGCAGGCAAATAGAAGTGGTTTAGTTTAGGAAACCTGGTTGGCATGGAAGAGTTGGACAGAAGGGTCTGTTTCCATGCTGTATGACTCTATGACTCTATAATTAAGAGCCACACTGGACTAGAAATGTTAACTTGGGGTGGGGGTGGGGGTGGGGGTTTCTTGCTCCTGGGATACTGTAAGACCTGCTGAGTTTCTCCAGTGTTCTCCGTGTTGGTTTCATTGAAGGTCTCTTGCATTGTCCCATTGTGACCTCCCTTGTGCAATCCTCCATTGCTCAACCATTAATCATGGATTTGGGCTCTGTCAAGTCCTTCACATTCAATAATGCAGCAGCAACAGTGGAAATGCTCTCCAAACAGGGACTTTGTGCCAGTCTGTGGACTCTATATTTAAACATAAGCTGTGCACCGCTTCCAATGCTGCAAGCCAGCATTTCATGGATGAAGAGAGTGCCCAATAATAGATTAATGATCTTCTTGTTTCTGAAGGATAAGTGCAACTATCTTCTCTCTGCTTCCTCACACCAACTCTGACATTGCACAGTTGCATCACCAAGACTTATGGTCTACAACTCGCACCATTTCATACAGCATTTTCACTCAACAGCTCTCATCCCACCTCATCCTCATAAACAATTCACCTTTCCTCCCCATTATACATCCCACGCACTCATTCGGGGCACCTCTTCCACCACCACCAATCATTCTAATCCACTTTTATCACACTCAACCCCTCTTTTTGTCTCAGTGCAGGAGAAAATATCTCGTAGAGGACCAAGATGTAAAGCACTTTGGCCAATATTCAGTTCCTCGCCTCCTATAAGCAGGAGATTCTTAAGATGACTGAAAAAGACTGAGACCACTCATGTGGGGACCCCAAGCCCATTGCGTTAGGGTAGCCAGTAAGGCTTCTTTATCCCATGATGCACTGCCTTCCCAATACTACCACTGGTACCCCAGTCTTAAAATGATCCAACTCCAACACGTTGTGTAATTAATAGCCTTTCTTTTGCTTCACAGATGTCATCACCATACACAGAGCCACCACCTCAAAAAGACCTCAGTCCATCACCTCCTCTTCCTCCACCTCTGAGGAAAAAGCCACAGATCCCTCAGAGGATGTAGTGGCAAAGTTGACTCCTGCACTCATCAACAGCTCAGAGACTTTCACCTCAGTGGGTTCACAATCTAAATTAGATTTGTGAGCACACGAGCCAGTGGACACATGACTGGTACATCTCCACAGCTGCTCGAGGGAGAAATGCCCCCAGTTGTGTCCACTGGCACCAGGGAGAAGATGACCCCCCATTGTGTTGGTCATCTGTACAAACATGCAGACAGTCACAGGTGCAATGGGCAGTTTTGTCAGAGACATTCAGTAAACTGGATGAAAGGTTGTCCACCAATATTACCAATATCATGCTGGCTGTGGCATGTGTGCATCTCCATGGACTGGTTGCAGCTGCCATGGAAAGCCAGGCCCAGCAGATTTCCAGTGCTTGACAGAAATGCTTGCATATTTACACTCTATTGCTTTAGCTGGTGCTCAGCATCAATGATAAAGTGATAGGTGGACATTCACCTCACTCTCCATGCCTTTTCCTTTCAAGGACAGGGTGGTGCCAGAGGAGTGTGATGATACAATAGCTTTAAGAGATAATTTTTTTTTTAATGTAGAAAAGTTGAGACGGGGTGTCGATCAGTATACTCGGAGTCAATAAGGTAAACAGTTTGTGAGGCCTTGGGGTGTTTGCTTAAAGTGACAACAACAGAAGCAACTGTTGATAGTGGTGAACTCAATGAATATAACACCATCGAATGTCAAGGGGCAGTGGTTCGATTGCCTGTCTGTTATTGGTTATGGTCTTTGCCTGGCATTTGTGTGGCGCAAAAATTACTTGCCACTTTCCAGTCGAACCCTGGATATTGTGCAGTTCTTGGTCCATTTGAACTTGGACCGCTCGAGTATCTGAGTGAATGGTGCTGATTGTTGCACAATCATCGGTGAACATTCTCACTTCTGACCTTATGATGGAGGTTAGGTAATGGCAAATATTTAAATAGGAGGAAAAATCTGCAAGTGCGTCATGTTAATATGTCAAAGCGATACGATGGGAAGGAGGATAGTCAGAACAGAAATATATTTACAGCAATAAATTAGCTAAAGAGTGAGATGAAAATATCACGTTGATTGGAGAATTAATCAAAAGTAAAACATTCAAAACATTGACCTTTTAGCAATCAGATTGGATAATAATGAGGTACTTGAAAAGTTAGATGAAACATTGTGCTATTGCCCAGAAAAATATTGAAGTGACTTACAAAACAATTCCAGACTCAAAATTCGTATTTTTTAAATGGGCCAGGAAAAATATCTTCGGCTATACACAATATTAATGCTGGGAATATGTTAAGTCATAAAGCAAGGTCCTTACACGTGCAACCCAAAAAAATTAGCTCATGTGAGAAAAAGAATCAAGTTCATGATCGGCAATGACAATTATTATTGAACTGAGTCATAGTAGCTGAAGTATATCTATTGTGCTCGTGCTGAAACCAGATGCATCACAAATATCGTGTACAAATTATTAAAGGTTAACGTAATGACAGAGGTGGATTCATATCCAATTTCACAACTGGAGAATTGGATTGAAAGGATTGGACAAGCACATTTGTTACAAAGATCAATTTGTTAAAAGGATATGGAATGATAGAGCCAAAGAGGTATCAGTTTTGTAACTGTGAATGGACTTCATCAATGTAAATTAATGATGTTTTGAAAGAAAAGAATGCAACAACAACTTTCCAATCATTAGCCAAGAAGGCCATTGAAGGATTTTGCCACAGTAAAGGTAAAGTTGTCAAACCCCAAAGGACAATAGGGTTACTGTCTCACATTACAAAGAGATGGCTGGTGATGGTTTAACCTGAGGATCACCACCCTTCAGGCGAGAGGAGAGGTAGAGGAGAGTCCTTCATTGCAACCTCAGCCAGTGCGAGAATTGAACAATGCTATTGACAGTATTCTGCATTACAAATTAGCTCTACAGCCAACATGGACAACTTGGCTGTGTTCAGCCAATTCTAAAGTGTCACAAATAACCAATTTTGTCATTAATTTGCCTGAAAGTGAATTTGTCAAAGCAAAAAGTGGCTTATTTGGGCTAACAAGTAGGACAAGGCCAAATAGCACCTAGTGAAATAAAAATACAGACTAGCTTGAATATTCCTGTGCCTTAGCCATCACAACAATACAAGAGTATTGTATTGAAAGCATGTTCTGAATTTCAGCAATTTATTGACTCCACTGACAATTTTTTTAAAGAAAGGCATGACATTCGAAGAATAGAGTATCTTTGACAATTAAAAGCTGCACTGACCACAACACTCATTTTAGCAATGACGGACATGGACAGGGTAGATTGGACCTTTCCCCTTGGTGGAAGAGTCAATGACCTTGGGGCATCGATTTAAGGTAAGGGGCAGGAAGTTTAGAGGGAATGTGAGGAAAAATATTTTCACCCAGAGGTTGGTACGAATCTGGAACGCAATGCCTGTCAAGACTGTAGAGGCAGAAACCCTCATAACATTTAAGAAGCATCGCAATGTGCACTTATAATGCCAATGCATAGAAAGCCTGAGCTAGAAGTTGGGATTAGAATAGTTAGGTCATTGTTTTTGACCGATGTAGACGTTATGGAATGGGGTGCCTTTTGCTGCGTTATAGATCTCTATGACTGTAGAATTATTATGTGGAGGTGCTGATGTTGGACTGGAGTGGACAAAGTTAAAAATCACACAGGTTATAGTCCAACAGGTTTATTTGCAAGCACTGGCTTTTTGAGCACTGCTCATTCATGATGTCGACTGTGGTGAAGCAGAAGCATCATCTACAGGACTGGGGGGCAGTGTTATTTCAAGTTTAAAAGGATAACAAATGTAGAGTCTACTATGCCTCTAGGTCACTAATACAGACACAGCAAGGGTGCACCTGGAAATGGACTTATTCAAATTTTAGGAAAGAAATCTTAATTATAACTATAAATTTTAATTCAAAATGGATTTGATGTGAGTGATTTGCATAATATCACAGTAGATGCTGTCATCCAATCCCTCAAAAGAATCAGTTCTACTCATGGGACCCTGGACATTTTACATTCTGATATTGGACCAACTCCAAAGTTTTACCAACAAATATGGCTTTGTTCAGATTACTAACGTACCATGCTATCATCAAGCAAATGGAAATGCTGAGAGAGGGATACAAACAATTGAAGCTTTATTAAAGAAAAGTGGAGACCTTAATCTCACTGTTTTGACTTAACAATCCACACCAAAGCTGAATGGTTTATGGAACTCAGAGTTACAGTGTGGGAGATTGAGAACATCTCTGTTACACACATTAAACCCGAACATCATGGAGAACCTCTACAAAGGGGTAAAACAGAGAAAGGAAGTGAACAGGGACACCAGGGTCAGAACTTCAACCACAGGCATAGAGCATGTGACGCACCAGTGCCGAGCTCGAAGGGAAGGGTATGGATCAGAAACCATCATTTGGAAGTTACAATCCTTAAAACAGAACGACAACCAATACTCTCTATGATTGAGACAGACTGTGGTCTCATAAGAAGAAAAATAATGCCTCAGCACTTTAAAGCAGGTGGTCAATGATGACATGGGCTTACTGCTCAGCTGATGAGGAGAAATAAGCTCTGCAATAAGTTCTGCAGCCACCCAGGAGAAGAACACTGAGACTGACAGATGGGAGTGTGCAGAATTTCCTCAACATCAAAAGGAGATCAGAAACAGAATGGGGATTTTGGTCACGGCACCACAGAGATGCAACCCTGTGAAGTCTGATAATTTAAGAGAGATTTATACAATGTAAATATGATCAGGTCAAAGATTTGGGAGGAGACGTACAGTACTGTGGTTAACATCAGAAACATTTATGATGATATAACAATGCTGTCAGTGCCAGAAAGGAACAGAAGCTGTAGCCTCATATGGATGTATAAATTAGTTGTGAATAAATAATTCTTGCTAAAGAAACCAGAGGATAGTTTTGGGAGACTACCTAACCCCAAACAACTCCCTACAGCCAAACCACACAACAAAGCAAAACCACTGATCATCTCCACTTACACCAACCTGGGAGGCAGCAAGCTCCAGATCATTCTCTGTGCAAAATCTTTCTTCCTGGACAGAAAAAGGGCCAACATCATTTTGCTTATCCTCTACAATCCTTGCAGTCATTTGATACAACAATAATAGAACTGTTGAGCAATCAATCTCTGAGCAATGTTGGAACTGGCCGGGACACAGAATGAGGAAAATCTAGGGCGAGTGAAACCATGACGGAGTTGGTTGGGGCAAGGAGCTTTGCAAGCATATGAACGTATGATAATAGAACAAAAGTGGGTCAATTAGCCCTTTGAGCCTGATCTGGCATTCAATAGGGTCATGGCTAATCAGTTTGTATTCCAAATTCCACACTCCTATCCATCCCCAATAGCTCTTGATTCCTTGGCCTGTAAAGAATCTCTCCACCCCATCTTAAAAATATTCAATGAACCCACCTCCACCATCTCCTGAGGCACAGTGTTGCAAAATGACACAATCTTCTGAGATAAAATTCCCCTCAGCTCTGTCGGGAAAGAATGAGCCCAAATCTTTAAACAGTGCTGTGTAGTCCTTGACTGATGGACAGGAAGACACAGTTTACTTTGTCAAGACTATTCAGGGTGTTATACATTTTCAATCAAGTTGCCTCTCACGTTTGTAAACCCTTGTGGAAACAAGTGCAGTGTGCCCAATCTACCCTCAGCTTCGACAGCATACTCATTTCAGGTATCAATCCAGTAAACCTCATTAGAACCATCTCCAAAGTATTTGCATCCATAGTTGAATAATTGCACACAGTATTTTCAATGAGGCCTTGCCATTGCCCTGTAAAACTGAAGCTTAACATCCTTATTTTTATGTTAAATTCCTCTGGTAATAAAGGGTACATCCCATATACGTCTTGATTACATCCTGTACCTGCTTACTAATGTTTTGTGATTATGAGCCGGGAAATCTAAATCCCTCTGTTTCTTGAAATTCATTGTTCTCTGTTCAAGTAATAGTCCGATTTCTCATTCTTCCTATCAAAGTGAACTCTTCTGGAGGCAAAACCCACATCACCCTAGACAGAGGGGCCATGCAGTGGGACAAACAGAAGTCTTCGAAGTCAACATAATGAGAGAACGTGATTCAGGGTGGTCTGCACTGTCTTAGGAAACATATAAGATAATTTTGACTTTTCTCAGCTCCCAAGTGGAATTCAACTCAAAATGGAGTCTTGAATCAATGTTTATTGATTAGCATTGTCAATAGCTGAAAATGTGTTGCTGGAAAAGTACAGCAGGTCAGGCAGCATCTAAGGAACAGGAGAATCGACGTTTCGGGCATGAGCCATTGTCAATACCAGAGTATTGCTAATTGGAGTACAGGAGCACTTGTTATAGATAAACAAAAAGATTGATTGTTCTAAGTAATGTAAGTCAATTGTTTTAAAAAAGCTCACTGGAAGGGTTACCAAACTTTGGCACAAGAGGTACACAATTGAAAAATGAGGATGTAACAATGTCGTTATATATTAAGGTTACAGTGCCTTATTGTTTAAAGATGTAAGGGTCGTTGACCATGTTTATACCTAGAATGAGGCCTCTGAGTTGTGATGAGAGACTTGATGAAGAAGCGTTGCTCCGAAAGCTAGTGTGATTAGATTAGATTCCCTACAGTGTGGAAACAGGCCCTTCAGCCCAGCAAGTCCATATCGACCCGCCGAAGCGTAACCCACCCAGACCCATTCTCCTACATTTACCCCTTCACCTAACACTATGGGCAATTTAGCATGGCCAATTCACCTGACCTGCAGATTTTTGGATTGTGGGAGGAAACCGGAGGAAACCCACGCAGATACGGGGAGAATGTGCAAACTCCACACAGAGAGTCGCCTGAGGTGGGAATTGAACTCGGGTCTCTGGCGCTGTGAGGCAGCAGTGTGCCACTGTGTGCTTCCAATTAAACCTGTTGGAGTATAACCTGGTGTTGTGAGATTTTTAACTTTGATAAAAGAGGGTTGTATTGCCTGGGGATAAACACTGGGAAGCTGAGAAATGATTCTCCTCCTCCTGATTGGGGAATCAAAACAATGGGGCATGAATCTTGAATTAGAGCTTTGTCTGTTTACATCAAACCCAGCAAAAACAAAATGCCTTTACTGCAGCCTGAAGCATGTGGAAATAATTATCTTTGATGCAGGATCAGTTGTGGTGTTCAAATGAAGGTAGGAAGTGAGGGTAATATTGTGGAGAAAGAGGCAAGTTATTGGGATTTTAAAAAAACCAAAGCAATGCCATAACTAGAAAAAGGTCAAAGCTGGGTGAGTGAACAAAACAGCATATTCCTGGTCCTTTTTTTTCAAGGAATGAAGGATTTGTAACATTCAGATTTTGGGGTCTTTGGCACAATTGAAGTGAATGAAAATTTTGAATTGTACAGCGCAGAAGGCCTCTTTACCAGACACAGGCACCTCAATGGTATTCATCTCGGTGAAGACTACATGTGGACTGAAATGGTAGTTCTACAAAAAGGAAGATTAGTGTTATCTGGGATGCAACATCTTTAATTCTACAAATTAGAGCCAGGAACTGTGTTACGAGCAAAATAATTGGCACAGTGGCTCAGTGGTTCGATTCCAGCCTTGGGCGACTATCGGTGTGGACTTTGCACATTCTCCCAGTGTCTGTGTGGGTTTCCTCTGGGTGCTCTGGTTTCCTCCTGCAGTCCAAAGATGTGCAGGCTAGGTGGATTGGCCATGCTAAATTGCCCATAGTATCCAGGGATCTGCAGGCGAGGTGGGTTAGCCATGGGAATTGCAGGGTTATAGGGTTAGGATGGAGGGGGTGGGTCTGAATGATGTGGTTCAATAATAACAACCTTTCTTTCAATGTTGGAAAAACAAAAGAATTGATCATTGGCTTCAGAAAGGAAGGAGGACAACACACCCCTGTCTACATCAACAGTGCGGAGGTTGGAAGGATGGAGAGCATCAAGTTCTGAGGTGTGACAATAACTAACAACCTGCACTGGACTTGCAACATAGATGCAATGGTCAAGAAAGCACAGCAATGCCTCTTTGTCCTCAGGAAGCTTAGAAAATTTGGCCTGTCCATAAGGACCCTCATTACCTTTTACAGATGCATAACAGCCTAGTGCAGCAATTGCTCGGCCCAGGACCATTACAGAAGTCAACCTCCCATCTATGGCCTCCATTTACACCTCTTGTTGCCGTGGAAAGGCCACCAACATCATCAAAAATCCATTCCTCCCGGCAACAATCTCCTACAACCTCTTCCATCAGGCAGAAGATACAGAAGCTTGAACACGTGCATCAACAGGTTCAGGAACAGCTTCTTCCTTGCCATTATTAGACTGATAAATGGACTCTCTAGCTTCAGATAATGTTGATCTTATTAACGTTGATCTTGCCTCGTACATGGGTCCTGTGCAATGTAACATGTCTGCCTCTCTCTTTCCAAGTTTCTTTTATACCTTATGATCTGTATGTCATTGCTTACTATGACTTGCCTGTACTGCTCACAAACAAACCTTTTCACTGTACTTAGGTACATGTGGCAATAAATCAAATCAAATCAAATCAAGGGTGGGCTGCTCTTCGGAGGGTCAGTGTGGATTTGATGGGCCAAATGGCTACTTCCACACTGCAGGGATTCTATGATTCTGTTTGTGATTCCCTTCAAAAGGCTGTGCAAATGAAGCAAAGCACAAAACTGAAGCAAAGCTATGAAGATGATTTATTAATTTATTGATGAAATGTTACGAAAAGACCAATTGCAGGACACCAGTAATTTCAGGAGATGCACTAAATTCAAATGAAATAAAATTAGTTTGTTTTAAAGATGACAAGTTTATAATGTTGTGGTAAATCTTTCTCAGAAAGAAGGAAGCAGGAGGAGTTTAAATAAACTTGACCTAATTTCTGTTGCTAATATTAACTGACAGAAGTTTGATTGTTTTCTCGTCATTTTTTTGCTTTTGATTTAAACACAGGCTTTAAACTATTTTTAAAAAGCACATTAACTTCGGCCTCAAAATGATGGACAAAGGAAGATCATAAACACATTAAATATGGACATAGAAATAGCAGCTACTGCAATTTGTAGCCTAATAAAGAACACTGTTTTCTCATTTCCATTATACATAAATGAATACAGATTCACATTTAGCATCATAGTATACATATGAATGCACTGATAACAACATATGAACTAAGAGCAGGCGTAGGTAACGCAGGAGTAGTATAACTCAGCTCCTTGAGCCTACTCCATCATTTAATACAATCATGGCTGATCTCATCTCGGCCACAACCCCACTTTCTTGCCCATACTCCACAACTAATTAAAAACCTAGCTTTCTCCTCCTTAAATTTATTCAGTGTCCTGACATCTACCTCAGTCTGGGGTAGTGAGTTCCACAGACTCATGACCCTTTCAGAAGTAATTTTTTTTCTCATCTCTGCTACGCCTTAGCCTAAAAATATGACCTCTTGTTCTAAATTGTCCCACATCCTCTCTACATCTACTTTGCTTATCTCCTTTAGCATCTTATATACCTCAAATAGATCACCTCTCATTCTTACAAACTGCAGAAGTATAGGTCAAATTTGCTCAATCTCTCTTCACAAGACAAACCCCCTATCTCTGGAACTGATCTGGTGAACCTCCTCTGAACTGCCTCCTAAGCAACCACATCCCTCCTCAAGTAAGGGACCAAAATTGTAAGCAATACTCCAGGTGCGGACTCACTAATACCTTGCATAGTTGCTGCAGCACTTCCCTACTTTTATATTCTATTCCTTTAATAGTAAATGCCAAAATTCCCTTTGCTTTCCTTATTACATACTGTACCTGTATGTTTTTTTTTTACGGCGATTCATGCATGAAGATAACGAGAACCCTCTGCATCTCTGAGGTTTATCTACATTTAGGTAATAAGTTGCTTTTCTTTTGTTCTGACCAAAATAGATAACCTCACAATTATCCATTTTAAAGTCCTTCAATCCACGTCCATTTGTAAATTTCTTACTTCTTCATTGCAATCCACTTTCTCAGATATCTGCAAATTTGGCTACAGAATCTTATATCCCTACATCCAAGTCATTGATATAGGTTATAAATATTTAAGACTTGAGGACTGAACCATTTGGCACCCCACTAGGTACAATTTGCCAACTAGAAAAGGATCAATTCTTTTTCTGATTCTCTGCTTTCTGTTGTCTAGCCAATCCTCCATCCAAGCTAATAAATTATCCATAACCCATGTGATCTTATTCTAGTGTACACATGCAAAGGTAGAACCGTGTACTAACACAGATATACACAGAAATACATACTCACATATGCACAGCTACAGAAAGACACACATACACGCACAACAAATATTCAAACCTTATGAACAGGAAGATGAGATATCTAACCCATGAATTGGTCATTGATCCTGATAGTATGTTCTTAATCTTCCAAATTACATGGAGCATTGTGCCTGTACTGTTTGGTGTTAGAAGAGAGTTAAATACCAAACCATGCCCGTAAGCAGCAATAAATCGCTTTGACATTTGGCTCACACTCTAGTTGTCAATCTGGATGAGACATAACATTTCTTAGAAAATGAATGAGTAACAGCTGTGCTCACATCTAAAAGCATGACTGAGCTATCAATATATGACACTGACACTCCACACCAATTGTTGTGTTGATTGGAGTGTGTGCTATGTGCCGTTACACTTGAACAGAATAGGTATTCTATTTCCGCAGTGTATTGAATGGAAGAGGAGATCGATAATAGTGGTGTCTTGAATGAATCCCATGTGAAGTGGTCACAAAATTCCTGCTTGAGAGGTGGAGATTCTGGGTCTTGAGGGACAGGAGAGTCTACATATTTTCTTGGTCTTCTCTGCCAACTGGACTCATTAAGAAACATCTTTTGCTTAGCTTTGGGAGAGCCTGCTTTGGGAAATTGTTGACATAAGGTGCATGTCAGGCCCAGGTTAAAGTGTAATCGGTGTACTGTGACTGATTAGAACCGCGATTTAGCTAAACTTATGAGGCTTCTTCTGCAAAGCACCTCAGAAGTGAATTGACCGGTTAATATGGTGCTCAGTAGTCAAAAAACAAAGAACCACAGATGCTGGAGGCCTGAAACAAAAACAGAAATGACTGCAGAACTTCAGCAGTAGGTCTGACAACATTTGTGGAGAGAAAGCAGAGTCAATGTTTCAGGTCCAGTGACCTTTCTTCAGTAATCATACTGGATCTTCATTTTGAAGTATACATGATGAATTAGACCAGCATGTGTCATTCACCAGTTTTACTGGTTTTCCCTTCTGCGTCACCAGCAAGATCCCAGTGGGAAGTGGGCGCTTAAGGATATGCATTTTTTTAAAGGTTCTTTCTTTTTCTCTGACCCTAGTCCTTTGCTATCCACACTAGATAAGACAGATAATAATGGGCCCCCACATTTTAGATTAGATTAGATTAGATGAGATATCTTACAGTGTGGAAACAGGCCCTTCGGCCCAACAAGTCCACACCGACCCGCCGAAGCGCAACCCACCCATTTCCCTACATTTACCCCTTTACCTAACACTACGGGCAATTTAGCATGGCCAATTCACCTGACCTGCACATCTTTGGACTGTGGGAGGAAACCGGAGCACCCGGAGGAAACCCACACAGACACGGGGAGAATGTGCAAACTCCACACAGTCAGTCACCTGAGTCGGGAATTGAACCCGGGTCTCTGGCGCTGTGAGGCAGCAGTGCTAACCACTGTGCCACCGTACTGCCCACACATTTTAAGAGTTGAAAAATGTGGTGCTGGAAAAACACAGCAGGCCAGGCAGCATCCGAGGAGCAGGAGAATCAACGTTTCGGGCATAAACCCTTCTTCAGGAATGAGGCTGGTGTGCCAAGCGGACGGAGATAAAAGGTAGTGGGGAGGGAATTTGGGGGAGGGGCGTTGGGAATACGATAGGTGAAAGGAGGTGAGGGTGAGGGTGGTAGGTCTGAGAGGGGGTGGGGGGATGGAGAGGTCGGGAAGAAGATTGCAGGTCAAGAGGGCAGTGCTGAATCCGAGGGTTGGGACTGAGATAAGGTGGGGCAAGGGGAAATGAGGAAGCTGGAGAAATCTACATTCGTCCCATGTGGTTGGAGGGTTCCTAGGGGGAAGATGAGGCGCTCTTCCTCCAGGCGTGATGTGGCCAGGGTCTGGCAATGGAGGAGGCCAAGGATCTGCTTGTCATTGACGGAGTGGGAGGGGGAACTAAAGTGTTCAGCCACGGGGCAGTTGGGTTGGTTGGTGCGGGCGTCCCAGAGGTGTTCCCTGAAACGTTCCGCACGTAGGCGGCCTGTCTCCCCAATGTAGAGGAGACCACATCGGGTCCAGCGGATACAGTAAATGATGTGTGTGGAGGTGCAGGTGAATTTGTGATGGATGTGGAAGGATCCATTGGGTCCTTGGAGGGAGGTGCGGGGGGAGGTGTGGGTGCAAGTTTTGCACTTCTTGCAGTTGCAGGGGAAGGTGCCGGGAGTGGAGGTTGGGTTGGTGGGGGGTGTGTGGACCTGACGAGGGAGTCGCGGAGGGAGTAGTCTCTCCTGAATGCTGATAGGGGTGCACACTAGCCTCATTCCTGAAGAAGGGTTTATGCCCAAAACGTTGATTCTCCTGCTCCTCGGATGCTGCCTGGCCTGCTGTGTTTTTCCAGCACCACATTTTTCAACTCTTAAAATGTGTGGGCGGTACGGTGGCACAGTGGTTAGCACTGCTGCCTCACAGCGCCAGAGACCCGGGTTCAATTCCCGCCTCAGGCGACTGACTGTGTAGAGTTTGCACGTTCTCCCCGTATCTGCGTGGGTTTCCTCCGGGTGCTCCGGTTTCCTCCCACGGTCCAAAAGATGTGCAGGTAAGGTGAATTGGCCATGCTAAATTGCCCGTAGTGTTAGGTAAGGGGTAAATGTAGGGGTATAGGTGGGTTGCCCTTCGGTGGGGCAGTGTGGACTTGTTTGGCTGAAGGGCCTGTTTCCATACTGTAAGTAATCTAATCTAAAACCTTTCAGAACAACATTCTGTTTGAATACTCTACACTATCTTTGATCAGTACTGCCACTTGCATCTCCTTTTCTCCTTCTCTGCCTCTCCTAAGTACACTTTAGTTCTGTATTTTACATGTTCATACTTCCCTTTCAGACATAAGTGTTTGTTTCACTGCCAAAAGGGAGGAGCTGATGTGGCTCCTTGTGCCTGATGGAGAGCTTATGCTCGAAACGTTGACTCTCCTGCTCCTCGGATGCTGCCTTACCAGCTCAGCTTTTCCAGCACCAGACTCTTCGACCCTAGCATTCTCAGTTCAACTATGCCATAAGGTTTAGGAGCAGAATTAGGCCATTGGGCCCATTGAGTCTGCTCCACCATTTGATCATGGCTGGTATATTTTGCAACCCCATTTTCCTGCCTGCTCCCCATAACCCTTCATCTCTGTTCTAATCAAGAACCCATCTAACTCTGTCTTAAACACACTCAATGACTTGGCCTCCACAGTCCTTTGCGTCAATGAGCCCCACAGATTAACCACCCTCTGGCTGAAGAAATTCCTCCTCATCTCAGTTCTAAAGAGTCATCCCTTCATCCCTAAGGTTGTGCCCTTGGATCCTAGTCTCTCCTACTAATAGAGACATCTTCTCCACATCTACTCTATCCAAGATTCTCAGTATCCTTAAGTTTCAATCAAATCCCTCCTCATCCTTCTAAACTCCACTGAGTATAGAAACAGAATGCTCAACCGCTCCTCAAATGACAAGCCCCTCAGCTGGAGGATCATTCTTGCAAAGCTCATCTTGACCCCTCTAAGGCCAGCACATCCTTCCTTAGGTACAGTGCCTAAAACTGCTCACAATATTCCAAATGTGATTTGACGAGAACCTTTTACAACTTCAGCAGTACATCCCTGCCCTCGTATTCAATAAACCTACTTTAGACTGCCTTGCATTTCTCCAGTGAGATTCCTACCACTGGAATGCTCTTTCACTGAAGTTTGTATCTCATTTTTAATATTTCACCTCGGTGCCCTTCCCTTGCCAAATTAGTTTAATCCCTCAACCCCATTTTTCCTACTAGCACTAATGATCTATGAAATAGGAAGGCAAAGAAAGCCCAGTTGGAATGACAAATTAGCTCGCTGTTCACACACGAAAAGGGTCATTGAAACGGTGACTGCTGTGGGCCTGTTAGTTAAGTCAAGTTTATCATTGTCTAATATGGGTACACTAAAAACAAGTCACAGTGAGTGATAGAGAGATTGGGAATTCCGTGCACGTGTATTTCCAACAAATGCAAATGTAATAAAGATAAGCTGCAGTTCCACACCACATAGAGAGCACAATCTCTTTGTTCTGGCCTCTTTTGGTCATAGATAAACAACCATTATTGCTCCAGTTTCCTGTTCTCAACATCTGAATAATGTAACAATCCCATTTGCTATGAAATTTCCTCTTTACTTAAATGCACTTAAATTACATCACCACTTGCTTGGAGCTTGAATAGGGATTAATGCATCATTTCACATATGGGTTCAAGTCAGACTCCTCTTTTTTTATATATAGATATTTTTATTAGAGATTTAACATTTTTACAAGTTTACAAAAATAAACAAAACTCTCAAATACAAACATTGATATACAATTAAATCAAATATACAATAGTCAAAATTTAACAAAAGAAAAAATACCGAAAAAGGGAAAAAAAAACAAAACTCAACTATCTACTAATCTAACCGACAACTAACCAGAGTGTATATTTAAGTCTCTTACATGCTCGGAATGTGTTAACATCAAATGTAATAAAACCCGTATTCGTGCGGGATTCCTCTCCTCAGGGGCCCCGGACCAGCCAGGTTTGTAATCTCAATTAAATAAAAGCCCTTGTTAGGATAGCCGAAATATCTGTATTTATGTCATTCAAGAAGGGCTGCCATATTTTATAAAATAATTTGGTCTTTCGGTGCTCATATTTGTAAGGAAGTCAAGGGGAATACATTCCATAATTAATCTGTGCCAATTTGAAAGTCCAGGGGGGCCCTCTGCCAAGTCAGACTCCTCTTAACAACGACCGGGTGTAACAATCCCATGTGGATAAAGGGGCACTTTAAGCGTGTGTGAAGCCTCTGGCTCAATGGTTGGCACTGGTACTGGCAAATCAGAAGATTGTGAGTTCAATCCCCATTGTAGAGACACCTGCAAGCACTAGTGCAAGACTTTTATGTTGTTTGTTTTGATTGAGGTGTTAACTCAAGTCCCTGTTTATATTTGTTAACATAGTGGAAGCATAATTCAGAGTTTGTCTATTATTTAAGACAGAAATTTTCAAGAACAGATTATTGAGTTTCCTATGAAGATGTGTCATCCAGAAGCTTGATTTATAATATCATTGCACGAACGCATTCATGTATTTTGAAACTTTTGAAAATAAGTCTTTGCAAAACAAGACACAGATAACAATAGCAACAATGTTTTTGTTGAAAAGATAAAAGCTGCTTCAGTAATAACATAAAGACTACAGCAGAGAGCGGAGGCATGTTCCTTTGTGTGAGAGAAAAGGTATTAGATTCGACCACAAAGATTCAAAAATAACTTGCCTCAGGAGCAACAGATTTTGCCCTCCTTCTCTCCCTTTGAAATCCCTCTTATTAAAGTTTGTGAGCTGGAAAACGACAGAAAGACCTCATCCTAAAGTAGGAGTCTTCATGCTGCAACCCAAGGGTTATTAAGGATGAATTCTGAGTTGATTCTGCTGTCTGCAGATCAATATTGCTCAGGCAGCCATGACTGATCTAGGAAGAAATCCCATTGCAAACACCCTAGACTCTGGATTGAAGCTAAAAACTATGACCAACTAAGTCAAAGACAAAATCTTTACCATTGAGAAAATCTTACTAAAATATTATTTTCATGTGATGTGGGTGTCACAAATTATTCCCCACCCTTAGTTGCCCTTGAGAAGATGGTAGTAAGCTGCCGCCTTGAACCGCTTAGTCCTTGGGGAGTGTTCTTAGATTGTTCTGAGCTGTATCCCAATAATATGCTTTCACAGAAATATTAGGAAGGCACCTGCAAGTTGCCTTGATCCGAAATGGACTGTCTGGAGGGACAGTGCTGTTAGAAAGAGAATTCCAGGATTCTGATCCAATGGCAGTATTGTGTGCTGCTTAGAGGGGAACTTGCAGTTCGTGGTGTTCTGATGCCCTGTCCTTCTAGATGGTAGTGGTCATGGGTTTGGAAGGTGCTGTCTAAGGAGTCTTGGTGAGTTGCTGCAGTGCATCTTGTAGATAGTACACACTGCTGCTACTGAGAGCGAGTGATAGAGGAAATGAATGTTAAAAGTGGTGGATGTGGTGCCAGCAGGCTGCTTTGTCCTGGATAGTGTCAAGCTTCTTGAGTATTGATGGAGCTGCACTCATCCAGGCAAGTGGGGAATAGTCCATCACACTCGTGATTTGTGCCTTGCAGATGACTGTCAAGCTTTGGGGAGACAGGAAATGAGTTTCTTGCTGCAGGATTCCTCATCTCTGATCAGGTATTTCAATAACACTGCAAGGATGCTGTGAAGTACTTTGCTAAGAAATAGTATTAAGCCAGTTTAAAGCTTTGCAATGTGGCACATTTTCAGATTTCTGGGTTGCTGATATACCTTGTTTAGGTGAACATAGAATCATTGAAGCTTACAATACATGAAGAAGGCCTATTTGCTGAGTATGTCTTTGCTGGCAACTTGATCATAGAATCATAGTATCCCTACAGTGTGGAAACAGGCCATTCAGCCCATCAACTCCACCCCTCTGAAGGGCATCCCACTCTGACCCCCCCCCCCCTCCCTCCACTACCCTATTCCTGTAACCCTGCATTTCTCATGGCTAACCCATCTAGTCTGCACATCCCTGGATAATACCGGCAATTTAGCTGTCACTTGTAATATGGTGAAGCATATTTATGCTTCACAAACTCAATGCTAGCACAGGCAATAGTCTTGAATGATTACAGATTGCTCTGAGCTGTATCCCAATAATATGCTTTCACAGAAATATTAGGAAAGCACCCGCAAGTTGCCTTGATCCGAAATGGACTGTCTGGAGGGACTGCGGAAGCAGATTAAATGGAAACTTTTAACAGGTCATTGGTTACATAATTAAAATGTTGCAGTCTGACAGGGAAAGAATGTAGTGAATGGGCTCTTCAGGAAATCAGCACTAGCATAATGGGTTGAATGGCCTTCAGCCTCCCGTACCAAGCTTTCTGATTGAGATTGCTCATTTTTGCTGAAATGCAGAACAGCTTTGTACTCTTAACTGTAAATACCATGCTTTTTTTTGTTCTGTATTTCTTGATTGTAGACTGAAAGAAGATAAGGACTGTTTTAAGTACCATGGATTGTTGAGGGATTGATGCATTTTTGAAAGCAAGTAGCCTGACACTCATTGTAAGTACTGTTTACACAGCTGCTGATTAAGGTAGCAGTAAGTAGTTTGCAAATGAACTGAAGAAAAGATGTTTACAAATCAAATTTCAGCCAGCAACAAGTAGCTGATTGGTTTGTGGATTAGTGACCAGTTATCAATGACAAAGGCCTTCTGCCTGGCAACAGTTATATGATTGGTTCCTCAGGTAACTGAACAGCCTGGCTCTCTAAACAAGATAAGAAAAAGTCGTCAGATCTCTACAGTAGTGAAGAAAAAGGATAGACCAGATCTAAAAGTTGAAGTTCTAAATTGACACAAGGCCAATTTTGACAGTATTAGGTAAGAATGTTCAAAAGCTGATTGGGCGCAGAAATTCGCAGGTAAAAGAATGGATGGAAAATGGGAAGCCTTCAAAAATGAGATAACGAGAGTCCAGAGAAAATATATTCCTGTTAGGGTGAAAGGAAAGGCTGGTAGGTATAGGGAGTGCTGGATGACTAAACAAATTGAGTTTTTGGTTAAGAACAAGAAGGAAGCATATGTCAGGTATAGACAGGATAGATCGAGTGAATCCTTAGAAGAGTATAAAGGCTGTAAGGAGTATACTTAAGAGAGAAATCAGGAGGGCAAAAAGGGGACATGAGATAGTTTTGGCAAATAGAGTTAAGGAGAATCCAAAGGGTTTTTACAAATGCATTAAGGACAAAACAGTAACTAGAGAGAGAATAGGGTCCCTCAAAGAACAGCAAGGCGGCCTTTGTGTGGAGCCGCAGGAGATGGGGCAGATACTAAATGAGTATTTTGCATCAGTATTTATGTGGAAAAGGATATTGAAGATAAAGAATGTCGGGAAATAGATGGTGACACCTTGAAAAATCTCCATATTACAGAGGAGGAAATGCTGGATGTCTTGAAACTGGTAAAGGTGGATAAATCCCCAGGACCTGATCAGGTGTACCCTAGAACTCTGTGGGAAGCTAAGGAAGTGATTGATTAGATTAGATTAGATTACTTACAGTGTGGAAACAGGCCCTTCAGCCCAACTGACCCGCCGAAGTGCAACCCACCCATACCCTTACATTTACCCCTTCACCTAACACTATGGGCAATTTAGCGCTGGGCCTCTTACTGAGATATTTATATCCATCGATAGTCACAGGTAAGATACATGTGGAACCAACAGGACAACAGGAGTTACTGCCTTCGGAGAAAATCTGTAAAAAGAAAACATCATAAACACAATCAAATATTGGAAATTAGACTTGGAAACAATAATGTTTGTCCCATCAGGATTGACTTGTCAAGTTTATGTTCTAATCTGGATCTTAGGATGTGGGTGTTGATAGCTAGGCTGCTCATCACCAGGATGATATGAGGGCTAAAATACAGGAATAAAAGTTTCAGAACAAATTAACATTAATTCAGCTGTGTTCCCTTAAGTTTCAAAGATTGTTGATCTGGTTGTGGTGTTTAGAATGGTAAACAGTCGGGAAGATACTGACAAACTCTGTCTTTTATTGAAAGAGAATCTAGGACAAGAAGACATAATCTTAAAAGTAGGGATAGACTATTTGGGCATGTATTCAAGAAATACTTCATCACTCAAGGCTAGTAGAACCTGGCACTTACCTGTCATCAGGCTCTCAATGCTGACGCAATCGACATTTTCAATACTAAGCACAGATAACTTTTGTTAGATGTGGGTCTAAAGAGGTTTGTACAAAAGACAAACAATTGAAGTTGAGGCAATGATCAGCCATGATGGGTGATCCATTGTAAATCCGGCTTGGATTATAAATAGCTGTGGCAAAATTGTTCATCCTGGCAATAACATCTTTACTTCTACATAAATTGAGAGCTGGTTATAGGATAATGCAGTTGAAAATCATTCCATTCTCAGATCTGGAAAGTGTTCAATTTTTTGTCTTAATTTCCTTCTTTGATTGTTCAGCAGTTGTTAATTAATTGACAGGAATTTGTGTACATTGATTGTTTTGATGTTTTGCAATTATCGTGCAAAGCGACTATTATCTTAATGTTTTTCAAAACACTTTGCAAGCTTAAAACTACTGTACAATTAAAGTAGGTTTATTTTAAGTTTGCAAAATCCCACAGAATTAAAAGGTTGATGTTTTTTTCTGGCCTTGAAACTTTAAGTCATATTTTAAAGTAAAGAGCAGAATTTCCTCTTGTAACAAAAACCAAACCTGAGAAAATCTGAATCAAAGCCCTCATGCAAATACTCAACAGGTTTGGCAGTATCCCTGGAGAGAGAAAGGGTGCCAACATTTTAGGTCAATGTTGTTATCAGACTTGTGAATGGACTTCTTTAATGTTAATGTTGATGTCTCTCTCTGCACCTTCTTGGCAGCTGTAACATTGTAGCCCACACTCTGTTCTGTTACCCTGATGCACTTGTAGAGTACAATCTGCCTACGAAGCACATAAAACAACATTTTTCACTGTACCTCGATACACGTGACAGTAATAAATCAAATCAATGACCCTGACATGAGAATGGGGAAAAATTGGAAACGTATTAAGCTTTTTGAAGTGAAAATGCAGAGCGGCCAGAAAGAATGACAGAGTTATCGCATCGTACAAGTAGACCATTGTGCCTGTACTGGTTCTATTGTCTCATGCTAATCTCCTCACTCTTCCCCATAGCCCTGCACATCATTTATATCTAAATGACCATCCAATGCACTCTTGAATAAGGAACGGTCTTTGACTGGATGGACTGTATGACAAAACATTTATGGTATAAAAGGCAAAAAGAGTGGTAACGGCTGTAGTAAAGAAATAAAAGTGTGAATGACAGAATAAAGAACAGTTCCATCTGCAAGCAAAGACACAAATTCAAGATGAAGACAGGAGTGTTGTGTTATGGACCAGACCAACCCCCTCAAAATACTGGAGATTAAGAAGATAGTATAGGCCCTATTTTTTTCTTATTTTTAAAGGTAAGTGTAAGGCATTGTGTTCCAGATGCAATCTGATTGATCAAACTACCAGGCTTGAAACAAAGCACACTTTATTCATACACTACAATTAAAATACTGATAAGTAAAGGAAAAGAAAAGAATTGGCTTGACTGTAACTCTATTGAAAGGCTTAACAAAATAATATATCAATTAATTGCTACTAATTAACTGTTCCAATGTAGTAACATCCCAAAAATAAACCCTTGGCAAAGACAAACCCAGGAAAAGACCCTAGCTTTTAGCTTTAACACATAGATCAATAAGAGATTCCACATTCACCTTCAAGACCCCATCAACCGCTCCTGAAAGCTAAAACTAAAAACACCCTGGGTCTGTTGGAGCTTGACTCCACCCATTCAGGCTGCTCCTATTGTTCCAACTTTAAAAGTTGGAAACCTTATTGAGTTCTTTGAGGAGGTGACAAGACAGGTCGACGAAGGTCAAGCAGTGGATGTGGTGTATCTGGACTTCAACAATGTATTTGATAAGGTTCCCCATGGTAGGTAATTCATAAAGTCAGGAAGTATGGGATACAGGGAGATTTGGCTATCTGGATTCAGAATTGGTTGGCTGACAGAAGGCAGAGAGTGGTTGTAGATGGAAAATATTCTGCCAGGAGGTCAGTGATGAGTGAGGTCCCGCAAGGCTTTGTTCTTGGGCCTCTGCTCTTTGTAGTTTTTATAAAGGATGTGGAAGTTGAGGGGTGGGTCAGTAAATTTGCAGATGACACAAAGGTTGGAGGTGCTGTTGATAGTTTCGAGGGCTATTGCAGGCTGCAGTGCGACATAGACAGGATGAAGAGCTGGGCTGAGAAATGGCAGATGGAGTTCAACCTGGATAAATGTGAAGTGATGCATTTTGGAAGATCGAACTCGAATGCTGAATATAAGGTTAAAGACAGGATTCTTGGCAGAGTGGAGGAACAGAGGGATCTAGGTGTGAAAGTACATAGATCTTTCATAGTTGCCACCCATGTGGATAGGGTTGTTAAGAAAGCACACGGTGTTTTGGCTTTCACTAACGGGGGATCAAGTTTAAGAGCCGCGAGGTTTTGCTACAGCTCTACAATTCCCTGGTGAGACCACACTTGGAATATTGTGTCCAGTTCTGGTCGCTCTACTATAGGAAAGATACAGAGGCATTGGAGAGGGTGCAAAGAAGGTTTACCAGGAATGCTGCTTGGACTGGAAGGCTTGCCTTATAATGGAAGGTTGAATAAGCTCGGACTTTTCTCTCTGGAGAGAAGGAGGAAGGGAGGGGACCTGATCGAGGTGTACAAAATAAAGAGAGGAATAGATAAAGTCAATAGCCAGAGACATTTCCCCAGGGCAGGATTGACTGGTACGAGGGGTTATAGTTTTAAGATATTAGGAGAAAGGTATAGAGGAGACGTCAAGATAAGTTCTTTATGCAGAGAGTTGTGAATGCATGGAATGCGTTGCCAGCTAAGGTGGTGGAAGCAGAGTCATTGGGGACATTTAAGCGACTGCTGGACATGCACATGGATAGCAGTGAGTTGAGGGGTGCGTAGGTTAAGTTACTATATTTTACATTAGGATTAAACCTCGGCACAACGTCGTGGGCCTAAGGGCCTGCTCTGTGCTGTACTTTTCTATGTTCTGTGTTCTCTGTTCTAAAAGGCATCAAGGCATCAAAAGCTGTTCACTCTATTGGCTTTGCAGCAGACTGTTTGGCACCTTTGTCTCAACCTTTCTTTATAAAAGGAAACCAGGACAAAATACTGCTCTTAAAGTCATAGTGTCATCACAATAGGATAGAGATTCCAGACAAAAATTGCCGAACTCAATGCTGAGTCAGAAGAAGGTAAAGTGCCTAATCGGAAGATTGAGGTACTGTACAACAAGTTTGAATTGGGTTTTTCTGGAACACCATAGCAAACCAAGGCCTTTTGATAGCAAGGCGGAGAGAATAAAGGTCAGGCAACCAAAGGATCAACGTCATGCTTGTGGACTGAGTGAATTCACCCAATCCATGTATGGTCATCCCCCAACATATATGGGAGTGCATTGTGAGCAGTGAATACAGTAGACTCAAGTGAAACAGATACTTGCATAGACTGCGGCTTGACCTGGAAGGAGTATTTGAGACCTTGGGCAGTGTGGAGGCAGGAGGTAAAAATTCAGGTGATACATCTCCTGTGTTTGCAACTGATTCAAACTTCTCTGCGTTAAACTCCACCTGCTGCTTGTCCACTGATTACAGCAACCCGACTGTGTCCTCATGAACTTCATCACTGTCCTCCTCAGTTCACAACACGTGCCATATTTTGTGTCATCCTCAAATTTTAGGGTTATGCCCTATGCTTCCACATCTTGGTCAGTAATGTAGAATGATCAAAGCAGGGGTACTGTCACTGACCTCTGGTGAATCCCACTATAAACTCTCTTCCAGTCCAAAAAAAAACCTTTTAAGTGCGTTTCTCTTTCTTGTCACTCAGACAATGTTGTATCCATGTTGCTACTGCACCATCTGTATCTTCTATGATCAATTATGAACAGTATAGCTTTAAGATCTGATATACTCCTGTTACTGCTCTGGAGATCACATGGACTTTTGGACTTAATCCATTTGCACACAAAACTGTTCCAAGTGGAGATTCCTTGAACCTAACGGGTGAATGCAGATGCACCCAGACCAGCTAAGTGCCAATTGATACCAGTTGTCAAAGCTGGCATTGGGGCTGTTGTTTGGTATAGGGTGTGAGCAATTGCAAGCAATGCAATGCAGGCTCCCGGCGCAGTGGCTATAAGCAACGATATTCATAGTTTGACGGAACAGATTCATGAAACCTCGTCAGCTGCCAGTAAGGTCATACCTGCTCCAAGCCTGGGATTCCAGGGAAATAATTGCCTGCGATTTGTGTGCCAGCCATAACATTGGGAATGTGTGATCCTGCTCCAAACATAATACAGTCTACATGAAACTGCTTTAAAAGCATTTCATGACCTTAAAAGCTATCAGTTGATGTAAACAACTTCAAGAAATGTTAAGCAAATCGCTCCCATATTAATGGAATCCTGTGACTCTGCCTATCGCTGTCAGGGCTTATGTAACTGACACTGCACTTGCAAATGTCAAGACTGGGTGCAATAAGTATTGATTGAGATTCATATTAATAGCAGACTCAACAAAAACCTCCCTTGGCATGGCACTGAGCAATACAGGTGTTTAAATGTCAGTCACTGTAGGTTAGAGTGGTGTTGGAAATGCACAGCGGGTCAGGCAGCAACTGAGGAGCAAGAAAATCAATGTTTCGGCAGGAGCCCTTCATCGCCAGCACCACTCTAATCTTGCCTCTATTCTCTAGCATCTGCAGTCCTCGCTTTCACCCAGTTACTGTAGGTGGCAAGGGTGGGCTCCAGCGGCACAGTGGTAATGTCCCTGCCTCTGGACCAGAGGGTCCAGGATCAAGTCCTGCCTGTTCCAGAGGTGCATCTCGGAGCAGATTACTTAGAGAAAAATCTAAGTGGCAGATTTATGAAGACTTCTGTGGTGCAGTGACAGTGTCCCTGCCTCTGAACCAGGAAACCCTGGTTCAAGTCCCACTTGCTCTAGAGGCATGTAAATAACATCTCTGAACAGGTTGATTAGAAAAACAGAAATGTGCCAAGAACCTACTAGGATGAAAAGAGTGAACCTCATCTGATCTAAGCAGACTCTGGTTAGTGTTTGGAGGGGAGATTGCTGGGAATACTAGATGCAGTAGGCCTGTTCATTTGGAGCTTGGCTGGCCAGTATAAGGTTCTGGAATAAAGCTCAGAACCTCTTTGGAGGTGTGGTTTCAAATCCCACCCCAGCCACTTCAGCTTATTGTTTTGTTATGGGTGATGTAGTGTCTCTACATCTGGGCCAGGAAGTCTGGGTTCAAGTCCCATCTGCTCCAGAGGTGTATCATAACATCTTCGAACAGGTTGACCGGTGATATTGAGGAGGTAAAAGGACTGTGTCATTTCCAGGTCACAGAGTGGGGTCTGAATGGCCCTGACTGCCTGTGCTTTTGTGATGTTTGGGTTTGTCCTCAATATTCAAGTTTATTAATTGATTCTTGTATTTTGGTTGATGCTGGCAAGGTTGGCACTTAATGTTCATTCCTATTTTGTCTGGTTTCCAAGTGTGACATTCTTCACCTTTATATGGACTTACGTAGGGGATTGACTGCAGAAACAGGCCACTCAGACCAACCTGTAAATGCTAGCACTCACGCTTCAGTCAAGCAATCTTCCATCTTTACTTATCTTACTGTATCAATCTGAATTCCTTTCTCTTTCATCTCGCATCGTTCCGTTTAACTGCATCTACCCTATTCTCCTGAAACACTCTACGAGGGTTCACGCTTGACATCTGCGGTAAAGATGTTTTATTCATGAACACCCTATTGGATTTATTAGTGACTATCTTATATTGTTGGCTTCTTCGGTTTATCTTGACCCCACAAGTGGAACGTACTCTTTTTTTACACGGTATCAAAACGTTTTACAATTTTAAAAATATTGGTTAGGTCACCACTCTAACCTTCTCTTATTTAACCTTTACATAGGTATAACCTTGCATTTCTAGTATCATCTCTGTAAATATGTTTTGCACCCTGTATAGTGCCTATACATTCTTTTTACTTTTTAATATCACGACCAGAATTTCAAAATGACATCTAAGCAAGTTTGACATAGGTTTAGCATAACGTCTGTGTGTTGCAATTGAAACATCTCTAGAAATGAACCTAAATACTGCGGCTGATTTCTTTATGGCTTGCAATGCAATGTCTTAGAACATAGAACATAGAACAGTACAGCCCAGAACAGGCCCTTCAGCCCATGATATTGTGCCGACCATTGATTCTCATGTATGCACCCTCAAATTTCTGTGACCATATGCATGTCCAATAGTCTCTTAAATGTCCCCAATGACCTTGCTTCCACAACTGCTGCTGGCAACGCATTCCATGCTCTCACAACTCTCTATGTAAAGAACCCGCCTCTGACATCCCCTCTATACTTTCCTCCAACCAGCTTAAAAACTATGACCCCTCGTGTTAGTCATTTCTGCCCTGGGAAATAGTCTCTGGCTATCGACTCTATCTATGCCTCTCACTATCTTGTATACCTCAATTAGGTCCCCTCACCTCCTCCTTTTCTCCAATGAAAAAAGTCCAAGCTCAGTCAACCTCTCTTCATAAGACAAGCCCTCCAGTCCAGGCAGCATCCTGGTAAACCACCTCTGAACCCTCTCCAAAGCATCCACATCTTTCCTATAATAAGGCGACCAGAACTGGACGCAGCATTCCAAGTGCGGTCTAACCAAAGTTTTATAGAGCTGCAACAAGATCTCATGGCTCTTAAACTCAATCCCCCTGTTAATGAAAGCCAAAACACCATATGCTTTCTTAACAACCCTGTCCACTTGGGTGGCCATTTTAAGGGATCTATATACCTGCACACCAAGATCCCTCTGTTCCTCCACACTACCAAGAATCCTATCCTTAATCCTGTACTCAACTTTCAAATTCGACCTTCCAAAATGCATCACCTCACATTTATCCAGGTTGAACTCCATCTGCCACCTCTCAGCCCACCTCTGCATCCTGCCAATGTCCCGCTGCAGCC
>NC_057727.1:69166831-69172727 GCF_004010195.1 Chiloscyllium plagiosum | reverse complement strand
AGAAGCTCCATCGCTCTCGTCATCCAAGGTTCCTTTATCTTACTATTTCTTGCCTGTCTCAGAGGGACATATTTATTCATCACTCGCAACAACTGTTCCTTAAACAGTCTCCACATGTCTATTGTGCCTTTACCATGGAACAATTGCTCCCAATCCATGCTTCCTAACTCATGTCTAATCGCATCATAGTTTCCTCTTCCCCAATTAAATATCCTCCCATTTTGCCTAATCCTCTCCTCCTTATGGATTGAGTATTTGTACTGTTTTGCTCCTCTACCCTATTAGAGTCTTTAGGCCTTAATTTTTGTAATGGAGTATAGCATCTCCGATGTTGCAAAATAGGTGAAAATGATCAAATATCGAAGTCATGTCCCCAGAGATGACACTGACCATTTTTGCAGTAGTGGGTCACATTTCACACGTTCATTTCATTACAGACAGCTTCCTACAGCAATCAGCATCCACTTACGTTTAATTTTCATAATCCAGATGTCCAAAACAGAAGAAGGTAGGACTGCAGATGCTGGAGAGTCAGAGTTGAAAAGTGTGGCACTGGAAAAGCACAGCAGGTCATCTGAGGAACAGGAGGGCTGAAGTTTCAGGCCATCTAAAACAGAAAACCTGCGCAGGTTAGACCTGGTGGGAGGAGCTTTCAACTTTGTACATTTGTTTGACCAGTGAAAGTACACTTTTGAAGAGGTAGTGTATCCTTTTGGATATGGCCTAAGACAACTTTGGAGGAAGGTCAAGTGGCGTTCGGAGACGCAAAGTGCTTTTTGGGATTGTTAAAAGCAGGCGTGAATGCGCACATATTGTTGGAACTATGAAGTTCATTGGAACAGTCAACAACAACTGTCAAACGGAACCATCAACTTATCAAAGCGTTTGAAACAACTGCCTTTGAATCTTTGAACACAAATCGTCTGGAAGATTAACAAAATAATTGTTTGCTATGCGAGTATGTTGATAGAAGCCTGATGCTACTGGATTAATGCTGCAGGACTGATTTTCACAACTTTACACTAGTCCAATGGGTGCCTGCCATTTTATGGTATGATAACCAACTCAAAGTGGTTATAGACTATTTGACGTGGGACTATAAATTCCAATGCTTGTTATTACAAGGGAATGTGCAAGAGTGAAATGCTTGTTCTTATAAAGGAGTATGTGGTTGAAGCAATGTAAATATAGTGAATATGATTTATGAATGACGGTGTCTTTTAAAAAATTAAAACAGTGTTTGCAATAGACACTTGGAAGCCTATATCATTTTATCTTAGTATGAGTCCTGAGGATTGCCTGTGGATACTGAATGAGATGGCATGGCATGTGCAAGCACAAGGTTGGTGAGAGGAGGCATCAGGTTGGCATCAAGTTGGCATCAAGTTGGCAGAAGAGTTACAAAGGGCTATGGTCCATTGGTAGAGGGTGTGGGTTGGCATGGAGAGTATGAGAGGTTGTGGGGATGGGTGGGTGGCATAGGTTGATATGAGGAGTTTGCTGGCTGGACAGATTAGTATAGGTTGACATGGAGGATATAATGATGGTGGGTGGGAGGTATGAGGTACCATGGATTAGCTCAGATGAGGCATTGGGAGGATGTGCAATAATGAGAGGTGTGAGCATTGAGGGCTGCTTAGTGTCTTAACGATTTTTTTTAAAATTGTAAATACAGTGACTGGTACCCAACTTACCTGGCAAGGTACGCAGTATCTGCAACTCCAAAACAAAACTTAGCCACCCAAAAATGAATATTCCACCTTCCAGGGTATGTCCTTGTGGTTCAGGATTGTAGAAACTGAAGCAAAAATTTAGACTTATTTTCAAAGTCTTACGTGAGTACTTGGATTTCTTCTCAAAATGTAGCACATACACCTTTGTGCTGAAATTCATTGGCCAAGTATATGCCTATACCACAAGTTTATTTATGTTTCCTTGCAGTTTTTGGCAGTCTTTCTCAGATTTCACTACCCTGTTCAATTTAGTGTCATCTACAAATGTAAAAACTTGACAAGCATGAATTAAAAATAATAGCGACATATATTCACTGGTAAATATAATTTTTTAACCCAGTTTTGCCCTGAGAACCATCAATTTTATGTATGTTTTGTGAATGAGCCCTCACCTGTTTGCATGTATTCAAGTGACAGAGATACTGACATCAGCTACTTCCTGTGAAACGGTATCAGTTTCCTATGTAAACGTCAGCCGGGATTTTGTCAGCAACTCTCCTGCATCTGGTTCAGAGGTTTAACTTCCCCACCTGTTGAAGATGCTATCTTCAAGATGAGATATTAAACCTGGCCCATTTGCTATCTTGGGTGGATGAAAGATAACGAGGGAGTTTTCCCTCATCAGGCATCGTTAAGATGTGACTGATCTGGTCATGAAAATACTGCTGTTTGTAGGACATTTCAGTGCACAGATGGACTGCCACGTTGCCCAACATAGCAGCAACTTCACTTTGAAACAACTTCATTGTCTGCAAGTTTCTTCAGGACATTCTAAGGTCAGGAGAAGTGCGAAATGTATGCAAGTTCATTCCTTTTTCTCTAACAACTGTGGTTGGGAGACAGGAGTTTGGCACCAACATCGACCACATCAGAGCTGTTACTGTGTACTGGCTGCCAGCATTGCTCTGGGATTGTTGCCATCCTAATCTGAAGCATACTGAAGCATCAGTTTATTATAATTCCACATGTTTTAAAGCCAGCCAGTTATGGGTGTGTATCTCTCGTACAGGGCAATCTATTTCTTTTGTTACAGTAATTGGGTCAAATTGATGTGCATCTGTGAGCCAACACATGCTCTTAGAGTGAAATTGGGATTTGGCACCAACATGTCATTCATAGATGAAGCCATCTCTCACCACTCTGACTGCGAGTCTCCACATAAATATCTCTTCAACTTCCTCTCAAACCTAGTTCCTTCTGTCCCTACCCCTGTCTTCATTCCCTCCTTTTCAAAATCCCAACTTTTAGTTTTTGGGCCTTCATTCACCATCCTGTTCCTGAAGCTTATGATTTGGTTAAATTAACTCTCACCACCACCATTGGTGCCATTGTCCCCAATTAAACCTTTCCTCCGCTCCTCTCTCATCCCATTCCAACTGGGACAGCCGTGTCTCTCAACCTGGAGGAGAAAGTGAGGACAGCAGATGCTGGAGATCAGAGCCGACATTGTGGTGCTGGAAAAGCACAGCCGGTCAGGCAGCATCCAAGGAGTAGGAGAATGGGACATGAGCTTTGGACATGAGCTCTTAATCAGGAATGAGGCCTCAACTGATGAAGGGCTCATGCCCGAAATGTCGATTCTCCTGCTCCAAAGGATGCTGCCTGACTGGCTGTGCTTTTCCAGCACCACACTGCCCCTTAATCTCACAGATGCAAATTTGAAATGATATGGTAAAGACAGGTGATTGTTTTCCACATCAAGGTAGTGACTGGATGATCATTTCAAAGAACACCTGCTTTCTGTCAGCAAAGAAAAAGACCCTGAGCTGCTAGTTGCTTGCCGCTACAACACACCACCTTGTTCCTTGGCCAACATCTCTGCCTCAGGCTTGCTGTAGCGCTCCAGCGAAGATCAGTGCAAGCTGGAAGAACAGCATCTCATTTTCCACTTTGGAGCTCTACAGCCGTCTGGTCTCATTATCGAGTTCAATAATTCTAGGGGTTTGAGGCACCTTCTCCCGTGCCCTTATCCCAATCCTCGCACACTAGGCCTTGTTATCATTTGATCTGCTATTACACTCAGCCCATTATTAACCACTAATAGCCTGCATTAGTAGCTAATCATCCTCCCAGGCTGATGATTATCACTATCCATTCCTTTGTCTGTCTCTCTCCTTGGATTCTATCTCCACTTATCATTTACCCCTTACCCCCTCCCCCCCCCCACCCTATCTTCTGCATAAGAACAACTTTTTCCTAGCTACCTACAGTTCTGAGGAAGGGTCACTGAACCCAAAATGTTAACTCTGATTTCTCTTCACAGATGTTGCCAGACCTGCTGAGTTTTTCCCAACAAATTCTGTTTTTGTTTCTGATTTCCAGCATTTGCAATTCTTTTGGTTTTCACATTGAGGTAGTGCTTGGCCAAGTGTGGAATCAAGGAGCCCTCTAAAATTGAACTAAATCGGAATAATAGGGGGAAGCTGTCCACTGGTTCGGACCTGGTTCAGAGGAAAATGTTGTGATTACTGTAAATCAGTTCCAGGACATTGCTGTAGGTATTCCACAGTGGAGTGTTCTAGGCTCAAACACTGCTTAATCAATCACCTTCTCTCAAGTTTAAGGTCAGAAGTGGGGATATTTGCTGACATTTACAGTCTCCATTTGCAGCTCCTTGTATCATGAAGCAATCCCTGTTTACATATAGTGAAACCGAAACAACATTCAGGCTTGTGATTTTGACATATTCAAAACATCAAGGGATATAGGGATAGTGTAGGAAAATGGTACAAATATAGAAAATCAGTCATGATCTCATTGAATGGTGGAGTGGGATTGGAAGGCTGATTGGCCCCCAATCCTGCATCTATTTCTTATGTTCTTATAATAACTGGCAATATTCATATCGCACAAGTGCCAGCCAATGATCAACTGCAACAAGAAAGAATCTAATCATCTCCTTTTGACATTGTACTGCATTACCATTGCTGAATTCTTCCAACTATTAACCATCAGAAACACGACTGGACCAGCTGTATAAATGCTGTGACTACAAGAGTAGTTCTGGTTAAGATCTGTGTGAAAAATCTCACCGTCTGATTCCTCAAATATTGACCACAAGGGACAAGTCAGGAGTATGGTGGAATACTCCCCACTCTCCCGGATGGGTGCAGCTCCAATGGTACTCAAGGACCTTGACGCCATCCAAGACAAAGTGGTTCAATTGATTGGTACTCCTCCCACCATTATTGTGGTGGTCAACATTTACAGGATGCAGTGCAAAAATCTGCCAGGGCTCCTTTAACAGTACCTTCCAAACCTCTGATCTCTACCACCTAGAAGAATAAGAGTTGGTTTCTCTCCAAGTTATAAAGCATCCTGACTTGAAACTATTTCACTGTTATTTCACCACTGTTGGATCAAAATGCTGGCTCAAATTTCACTACAGCTGATGAAATTAAGACTCAGTTTATAAGTTGGACTCTGTAATAGTGCCATAAAACCACCATTGATTGTTGCAAAAAACCTATCTAGTTCAGCAAAATGCCTTTAAAGGCAGGCAATCTGTCATCCTTACCTGGTCACACCAGAAATGTGGCTGACTTTTAAGTGCCTGCTAAAGCCATTCAGTTCAGTGGGCAGTAAGTGATGGCCCACATCTCACAAAGGGCAAAACAAATCATTCTTAAAGATTATAAATGCTTTGGCCCTGAAATTTGTCCTTCTCCAATGAGGCTAGAGTCACGATGCTGAAGGAGCAGGATTTATGAGTGCACAGCTTAAACTAATTTCACTTGCGTTACTTGTTTAATATTAGTTCTGTATAAAGATAACGTAAAAACATATTAATCAGTTGACGTGATGGACCAGAGGGAGTGATGCTGTGGGCCAGAGTATCATTGCAGTGTTTGACAGGAAATGTCAGATGGGCGTGCTCTCACAAGAAATGCAGCACTCAGGGGAGGCACCACTCTTTAACTCTAGCAGAAAGTGAGGATTGCAGATGCAAAATGTGTTGAAAAATGTGTTGCTGGAAAAGTGGAGCAGGTCAGGCAGCATCAAAGGAGCAGGAGAATCGACGTTTTGGGCATAAGCCCTTCTTCAGGAATGAGGAGGGTGTGCAAAGTAGGCTAAGATAAAAGGTAGGGAGGAGGGATTTGGGGGAGGGGCGTTGGGAATGCGATAGGTGGAAGGAGGTTAAGGTGAGGGTGATAGGCCAGAGA
>NC_057727.1:69163385-69166171 GCF_004010195.1 Chiloscyllium plagiosum | reverse complement strand
TCCACCTATCGCATTCCCAACGCCCCTCCCCCAAGTCCCTCCTCCCTACCTTTTATCTTAGCCTGCTTGGCACACCCTCCTCACTCTTTAACTCTAGTCAACTTCGTCATTACATTTCAGAGGAAAGAAATCTACCCAATAAATTCCATTTGGACACAACAGTGAAGAGGTTTACGAACCTTTCAGTAACTGAAAGAAATATTTCCAATAGTGTGTCCCTGTTGCACCTCTTGTCACGACTAGAGTGAAACATTTCTCCACAAGATTCTCTCAGTTGGGTAGCTCTGACCTTGGAGATGCCAGCTGTGAAAAAGCTGAGACTGTGAAGGTCGCTTGAGTTTCACTTAGCACCAATATTTAGGAGCTAATGAGCATTTAATTGATCTTGTTGTATTTCATAATAGTTGTGATTCACAGGATTAGAGTGACAGCAGGAGAATAATGAACTCTCTCTGCTATCGCTTTCAGCCATTGAAACAAACAAAGACCTTAATTTGATGTCATGCTTTTACTTCATTCTCAAGACATTCCAAAATGGTTCACAAATATTTCGTGTTAGTTGAAGAGTAAAAGTTCGTCGGGACAGCAGAAGAACTTTCTAGACTTCTTCCAGAAACAAAAATGGATCATTTACGTTACATTGCAGACTAAGGAAACCATGAATAAGACTTCAGGTGGTGGCAATCAAATTTTAACAACCTGCGGGTGGCACGGTGGCTCAGTGGTTAGCACTGCTGCTTACAGCACCAGGTTCGATTCCAGCCTCGGATGACTGTCTGCGTGGAGTTGGCACCTTCTCCCCGTGTCTGCATGGGTTTCCTCCAGGTGCTCCGGTTTCCTCCCACAGTCCAAAGATGTGCAAGTCAGGTGAATTGGCCAGGCTAAATTGCCCATAGTGTTAGGTCCATTAGTCAGAGGGGAATTGGGTCTGGGTGGGTTACTCTTCGGAGAGTCGGTGTGGACTGGTTGGGCCGAAGGGCCTGTTTCCACACTGTAGGGAATCTCATCTAAAAAACCTTTCTTGGGGTATTCGAACAGGACTTTGAGTTCTGGGTGGTCCCTCAACTCTCGAGCTGTTGTCTGTAAGTTGGAGGTAATCTATTGAGGGAAGTGGATTTGAAGAGCTGCATGGTACTTCTCATATCCCCTAATTTGTCTGCACCCTATTGTATTCTGAAGTAGGGTCATACTTTGACTCGGTTTGGCTCTGCACAGATGCTGTCAGATCCACTGTGTTTCTCCAGCACACTCTGTTTTTTTTAATTATAGCTGACATTCTAGATTCTTTCTGCAAAACCATTTGAAAAAACCTAGACCCTGGGCATGAGTGTCTACAAAGGGTTAAGGAAAAATAATAAGAACACATGGGTGGCAGCTGTGGGCTCCTGGTTTGCTTTGCACAGTTCGGGATGCCAACTGACTCCATCATTCATCAAGTGTGGCATCATAGTGACTTGTGGCACATTAATAACAGTCAGCACTGCCGTCTGCCCCTTTTCCGTTTTCCCTGAATGCTGCACTGTATCTAGTTTGGGTTGGGTTCTTCCACAGTTTCTTGAATTAATTAGACTTCAGAGCAACCAATTTGCTTCTGCCGTACATTCCTATTTTTCTGCGGTTTGCCTTGAATGTTTGCTAACTGCTTTCAGCTGAACATTCCACTCCGTATTCTGCTTGTTGTTAGGTTTAATTGTTACAATAGACAGAGTGTTCCAAGCATTCCATTCAAATTCCATGTGGGATGGGTGGAGAGGATGAGATGCTTTGTTCTCTTCAAGGTGCTGTCATTGCAGCATTGGGATTTTTTTTTCCATTCACTCGTGGGATTCATCGCTGGCTAGGCCAACATTTATTGCTCATTGAGAAGGTGATGGTAACATACTTTCTGGAACCGCTGCAGTCTTAGTGCTGTAGGTCGAGCCACAATGTCATTAGAGAGGGAAGTCAAGGATTTTGACCCAACAACACAAAAGGAAAGGTAATATATTTCCAAGTCAGGCTGGTGAGTGGCTTGGAGGAAAGTTGCATGTTGTGGTGTTCTCATTAACTTGCTGCCTTGGTCCTCTCGTCAGTAGGGATCGTGGGTTTGGAAGATGCTGTCTCAGGATCTTTGTTGAGTTTCTGCAATGCATCTTGTACATAGTACACAGTGCTGCTGCTGAGTGTTGGTTATGGAGAGAGTGGATGTTTGTCTATGTGGTACCAATCAAGCTGGCTGCTTTGTCCTGGATGGTGTCAAGCTTATTGAGTGTTATTGGGGCTGCACTCATCCAGGGCAAGCGGGGAGTGTGCCATCACATGCCTGATTTAAGCATTGTGAGATGGTGGACAGGCTTTGGAGTCAGGAGATGAGTCACACACTGCAGTATTCTTAGCCTCTGACCTGCTCTTGTAGCTGTAGTATTTTATACAGCTAGTCCAGTCACCATCGAAGCTCATGCAGCAGTGGTTGGATTTCCACTTATTGGAGATGGGCATTTGCATGGCATGAATGTTACTTGCTGGTTTTCAGTGATGTCTGAAACTTCTTTCCCTTAGAATATGAATGCTTTAGAACGACACAGATTCTGCCCCGGATTCTGCCAACAAAAACACTCGGACCAGCCTCGACTTCCCTCCACTCTGCCTCCCCTTCTTACTCCGCGACTCTGCAAGCAAGACTCGGACTCCATTTCCCAGGGTCACCCCGGGTCCTACTGCTTACCTGTAGCCAAACAGCACACTAGCTCTCCCTCCTCACCCATCCATTCCTACAATGCACCCGACACTTCCACCTCACCCACTTC
>NC_057727.1:69159108-69162480 GCF_004010195.1 Chiloscyllium plagiosum | reverse complement strand
CACCCCTGAGCCTTGCCATATATTCACTATCCCCCCGACCTCAAACTCTCTGAGGCCAAACGGTCGGTCCTCAAGAAAGGGCTCACGTTCACACCCCTCCGCACCCACCTCAACGTATTCCGCACCCACCATGACATGGAGCTCGACTTCTGCTGCCTCCATCTCCATGCCTTCATCTTTGAACAAAAACTCCCAACCTCCGAGGACCCCTTCTCCCACCTCCAACCTTCCTTCTCCACTTGTACCCATCCTAGACCTCCTCACTGCTGATATGACATGACATAGGGCCACCTCAATTTCTCCATCCCCCTCACCCACTCCACACTCAACCCCTTTGAACGTGCAGCTTTCCACTCCCTCCACACCAACCCCGGTTCACCATCAAACCCACTGATAAAGGTTGGGTGGTGATATTCTGGAGAATGGACCTCTGTCGCAGAGGCCGAACACCAAATCTCTGACACTACGTCTTACCTCCCACTTGCCCGTGACCCCACCATGACCCATCAGGCCAAAACCAATCGCATTGTCCAGGCCCTCATTGCCTCCAGTGATCTCCCCTCCACTGCTACCAAACACAAACTCCCCCAGCCCCACACTGTCCAGTTCTACCTGCTCCCCAAGATCCACAAGCACAACTACCCGCTGACCCCTGGTCTCAGCATGCTCCGACCCCACCGAACTTATATTGTACTACTTCAACTCCATCCTCTCCCTTTTAGTTCAGGCATTCCCCACCTACATCCGCAACACCAACCAGGTCCTCCATCTCTTCAGTAACTTCTTGTTCCCTGGCCCCCAGCGCTTTCTCTTCACTATGGATATGCAGTCCTTATACACATCCATACTCAAGAGGGCCTTTCACTCCTCCCATTTCCTCCAAATCCAGGAGGTGGTCATGGGCCCTAGCCAAGCCTATCTTTTTGTCAGCTATGTCAAATAGTCCCTCTTCAATACCTACACAGTCACTGTGCCCCTACTATTCTGCCGTTACATCGATGACTGCATCAGTGCAGCATCCTGCACTCAGGCTGAACTGGAGCAGTTCATCAACTTTGCCCACAGCTTCCACCTGCCTTTAAATTCACTTGCTCATCTCGGACAACTCCCTTCCCTTTCTTGTCCTCTCCATTTCCATCTCCAGCGACAGTCTCCAGATGGAGCCTCCACATCTGCTCAGATGAGGAGACATTCCACTCCCAAGCATCCCAGATGTCCACCTATCTCAAACAACGTGCTTTACCCCCTTCAGTCATCCAGACAGCCCACCACCACACCACCTCCACTCCCCGTTCCACTGCTCTAAACTCCCCCCAAAACCAATAAAGACAAAGTCCTCCTTGTCCTCAACTACCACCCCATCAGTCACCGCATCCAACGCATCATCCTTAAAAATTTCCGCCAACTCTAATTAGACCCAACCACCAAGTACATCTTCCCCTCCCCACCCCTCTCTGCCTTCTGCAAGGACCATTCCCTGGAGGACTCAACATTGACTTATCCAATTTCAAATAACCTCCCATCCCATCCCCCGACTCCCTTGCCAGCCCCTCCCCATTCCTTCTATTGCTCCCTACCACCAACCAAATTCATTCCTCCCATTGACCAACCAGGTCGTACCGTCTACCTGCCTTCACCTATTCCTGCTTCACCACCCTGCCCCCACCACTCCCTTTATCTGCCCCACACCCACCTCCAGTCCTGAGAAAGGGTTACACCCGAAACGTCAACTTCTCCACCTCCTGATGCTGCCTGGCTTGCTGTGTTCTTCCAACCTCCTGTTTGTCCACCACAAATTAGAGGGAGGCCCGGTTTACTCACTGAATTTACATTAGCTGGTTGGGAGAGCTATTGTGTTCAAATCATACCTATTCCTGATTCCTTCAAGTAATTATGTAATCCTCATTTCAAACGTACAACACTTTGTTCAACCACCCTTGGAATAAGTGCAATCCAGACAATAAAAAAAAACCTGCTACATCGTTATTCCAATTATTTCAGATCTGATTCTTTCATAATTCAACTTAAATTGGGACACAGCAGACCAATTCAGAAACAGATAAAACCTTTAGGATCATCGACTGGAATTCATATGGTTTGTGTACACAATGGAGTGACTCTGTCTGCCAGTAATTCTCTGTGGGTTTGAAATCTATACACATAGATATCATTTTGTTTGCTGTAATGCTTTAATGCTGTAATGATTCCTGAAGAAGGGCTTATGCCCGAAACAGTCGATTCTCCTGTTCCCTGGATGCTGCCTGACCTGCTGCGCTTTTCCAGCAACACATTTCCAGTAATGCTTTAATGGTATAATAATCATTTGCATATCAGAGGTTGATTAATTCTGTTGGGCAGTTCATTTATAACAGTAAAACACATTATAAGTTATGAAGTAAGTGTTACAGCAATGTTACTTCACAATTTATAATTCTTTTTACGGTCTTAAATAAACTATCCTCAGAGTGAATGAACTTCTGATGAGCAATTGATTGCTATACCTTTAACATGATGGGATAAAAGCCAGTAGGGGAGAATCTAACCATCTCCCCTGATATTCAATGGCATTACCATCACTGAATCCTCTATTGTCAACATCCTGGGGGTTGGCCAGAAACTGAACTGGAGCACCATTTAAAAATTGTGATCACAAGAGCAAGTGAGAGGTTATGAATTCTGTGGCAAATAACTTACCTCTTTTCTCCCCAGTGACTGTTTGCCAATTTTTGTATGGAATACTCTCCACTTGCCTGATTGGGTAAAGCTCCCACAACATTCAAGAAGCAACATTCAAAAAGCAGTCTGCTGACAGTCACCTTCATCGTTCACACCCTTCACTATTAATGCACAGTGGCAGCAATGTGTACTACATAGAACATAGAACAATACAGCACAGAACAGGCCGTTCGGCCCACGATGTTGTGCCGAACATTTGTTCTAGCTTAAGCACCCATCCATGTACCTATCCAACTGCCACTTAAAGTTCGCCAATGATTCTGACTCTGCCACTCCCACAGGCAGTGCATTCCATGCCCCCACCACTCTCTGGGTAAATAACCTACCCCTGACATCTCCCCTATACCTTCCACCCTTCACCTTAAATTTATGTCCCCTTCTAACACTCTGTTGTACCCGGGGAAAAAGTTTCTGATTGTCTACTCTATCTATTCCCCTGATCATCTTATACACCTCCATCAAGTCACCCCTCATCCTTCTCCGTTCCAATGAGAAAAGGCCTAGCACGCTCAACCTATCCTCGTACGACCTATTCTCCATTCCAGGCAACATCCTGGTAAATCTTCTCTGCACCCTCTCCAAAGCTCCCACATCTTTCCTAAAGTGAGGCGACCAGAACAGCACACAGTACTCCAA
>NC_057727.1:69034656-69155961 GCF_004010195.1 Chiloscyllium plagiosum | reverse complement strand
GAAGTCGGCAGGAGTATTGGTGGTCACCCCTACCTCAAACATCCTGCAGGAGGAACATTCCACTGCCTGCGCTGCCATTACTCTACACTTCGTCTCCAAAACAAGAACACTGAGTAGCTTACCTATGGACTTTAAAGTTAGGTTAGAGGAGGAGGATGGGAGGGAGGCCCTACTATGTAGGGCCTGGGGTCTAGAACACACCCACTCAAATATCAATCTACCTACAAAATGCAGTGCAGTGACCTAACAAGGCTCCTTTGTTAGCACTTGCCAAACCTAGGGCCTGGGGTCTAGAACACACCCACTCAAATATCAATCTACCTACAAAATGCAGTGCAGTGACCTAACAAGGCTCCTTTGTTAGCACTTGCCAAACCTGCAAATTTGGCTAGAAGGACAAGAGCAGCAGAGGGATTGGGAACCGGAGTTTCCCTTCAAACCACACACGCTATCCTGACTTAGAATGATATCACTATTCCTTCACTATCACTGGGTACACTCACTGGAAGCCCCTTCCTAACAGCATTGTGATACCTACACCAAATTGACAAAATGATTCAAAGATGCAGCTTGATTAGATTAGATTACTTACAGTGTGGAAACAGGCCCTTCGGCCCAACAAGTCCACACCGACCTGCCAAAGCGCAACCCGCCCAGACCCATTCCCCTACACCTAACACTACGGGCAATTTAGCCTGCCCCGCCACTGCATCCACTGGAGACTCCCTCCAATTTCCCCTCTGGACTGCTCCGACCCGCACAATCTTCACCATCAATTTCACTATGCCGTTCCACCTGTACTTTCGATGTTTGCTCTTCCTTTAACTCCACAGCCAACTCCCCACCAGCCCACAGTGATTGTCTCCATCTCGGCCTGCGGGAACACAGTCTTCCCATGTCACTAGCCCACCAACATTGATGCTCCTGCCAGTCCCACAATCTTACATTCCCTACTCAATCCTCCCCAACCTCAGAGTGTTGCTTTACCCCCAACCATCTCGCTGTCAGCTTACTGGGCTCACACTCTGGCTGGGTGGAGCTTGGAGAAGCAAAGCAAGGTTAGTGACCAGAGTCTGTTTTATACCTGTTCCTTCCAGTCTCCACATCACAACCCCTTGCAACCTGCCTCCCTGTAAATATTGGGGCTCCTTCCTCCCTAACTCCACTGTGCTGAGTCGGTTGCCATGTTCTGAATGCACTGAGTAAAAGAAAACACCCAAAGAGAAAATCAGTCAGAAGATTCAATTTTATTTCAAAGCTGAGATGCAAGAAACATTGCCATTATTAATAACACAGGTCACACAGTCAACACACAAACTGAATATATACACACCTCAATGAGAAAAAAAAACAAATGTACAGAAAAAACACAAATAAAATTAAATAATACAATTGAAAGCATTTAATACCTTCAGAACCTCTTCCCATTATGTCGACAATGTGAATGCTTTTCCACACTATCCTACATAAATATTGCCCAGGTAACAACTGACTTAAATAGCTTTACATTTACACTTTGTAAATGAGGTCATAAAATAAGCTGAAGCTACTCACTGCATAGGTTATATGGCCTCTGACGTACAACCCAATTTAACCTTCTAGACTGTATGATAATGTTTCTGGAGCCTGATTACAACAATCAGGTGTACTATACCATGAATTTAAAAACTATAAAGCCCAGGGTCTGCATAAAGTTTTCAAAAAATTCAACTAAGTTGGAAATCCTCAGTAATTGTAACCTGATATAGAAATGCTGTATTATCAGAAAAAGATTGAAAGTTAGTGAGAAAGAAATGCTAATGAAATACTAAGGCTTCTTTGGCAATAGCTCCTAAACCCATGACCTGAATTACCTAGAAAGACAAGGGCAGCCAGTACACTGGGGACACCATCACCTCTAAATTCCCTTTCAAGCCAAACATCATCCTCACTTGTACGTATAATACTGTTCCTTCTTTATGGCTGGGTCCAAATCCTAGAGCTCCTTCCCTACCAGCATTTTGTGATTCAAAACGACAACTTGTCAACACCTCCTCAATTAGGGATGGGCAATAGCTGTTGGGAATTGACAGCGGTGCCCATATTCTTGGAATGAATAAAGAAACAAGTCCACCGTGCTTCAAGCCAAGCCACCCTTCCTGAACATATTGTCTCAACTCCGACCTCAGCTTGGGAAACTGTGTTGTCTACTTATGACAACTTGTAGTTATGTTTAACTCATCCTCCAATTAATTTCATACACCATCTTTACCGTTGTAGGTTACATCATGAAGAGAGGATGTTACTAGTTCTCGCCAATTTGTTTTGATGTGTTCAGTATGCTATTCAAAACCTTTAATTTCTTGAAGACCCCTTTCTCCATCCCAGTTCCTTATATCTGACTGTGTCCCTCTTTACAACCATTGATTGTATTGATCTGGCATGCGTTTTCATTTCACAGGGACAGATAATAGATACTGTCCATACCCTAGTAATTAACTCAAAAGAGATTGCAATTCAAATGCTGGGCTAAAGAAAACAGTGTTTTTAAATGATGCTGCCAGTATATCACTCAGTCCATGGATACCCTTATTCAAAATGGTTTGTACTTTGCAGAAATCTTTCAATCACATTGCCAGTTGTTAATAATGTTAGGGCATTGGTCTGTAATGTGCTATCAATTCCCACAATTAATGGAGAAAATACACACATACACAAGAAAACGTGATCCATGTGGTGAAATTACTGACCAGTCTTACTGTTTCACTTTCCTACTGAGGACACAACATCAACTTGTATTTGTATAGCACTTTTAACACAGAAAAATGTCCCAAAACATATTGGATTTGTAGGTAACACGCTTATTGACTGTACTGTACCTCTTACATCTCCAATTTGAAAAAAATAATATTGATTGGAGCAGATTGCCTGTGTTGAGATGTTGGGAGGACTTGCACAAGTGTCAGAAGATTTGCACCTTTTATACTTTTTTGTCAATGTATTCATCAGTATAATAAGTGGCAGTCCTGTGATTTATTTTTCAGAACACCAATCAATAACAATTAAAGCAGGGTCAACATATGAAGTAAATCTGACTTAAGCAGAAATTTCAGCCATAAAGTTTCTATTTTCCAGCCAGGCATCTTGAGTGCGATTACTAAGTTAGTGATTTGTGCAGTATGTTGAAGGCACTCTTGCACTGTCTCCTTATTACGTGTTAGTTACTGGGTTAGGGCTATCTGGAAATAATAAAGTTATCACAAACTAGCCGCCATTACTGCATCAAGTTGGGGCTAGATTTACATCCAGGTTCAGATTTGAAAGGCGCCCCCCCAACAACCCACCCTCCCATCCTGGCACCATCCTCTGCCACTGCAGGAATTGCAAAACCTGCACCCACACCTCCATCCAAGGCCCCAGTGGAGCCTTCCACATTCACCAATGTCATTCATTGTATCTGTTGCTCCCGATGGGGTCTCCTCTACGTTGGGGAGACTGTTCGCCTCCTCGCAGAGTGCTTCAGGAAACATCTCTGGGACACCCACACCAATCAACCACACCGCCCCCTGGCCCAACATTTCAACTCCCCCTCCCACTCTGCCGAGGACATGCACCATCACCGCCGCTCCATCACCATCCAATGCCTGGAGGAAGAACGCCTCATCTTCTGCCTCTGAACACTTCAACACAGGGCACCATTTGTCTTAAATGTCGATTTTCCTGCTCCTCGAATGCTGCCTGACCTGCTGTGCTTTTCCAGCAGCACCTTGATCTAAACTCTGGTTTCCAGCATCTGCAGTCCTCACTTTTGCCCAATATTCTGACCCACTGAGACAACATGGCGATTGTAATCTGGAAGTAAGTGGTGACATTTTTGCTGCCTGCTTGAGCAACCTTTGTCATTATTTTGTTGCAATACAATCAAGGTAGAAATCAACTGGTTTTGACGCGAACAACTGGAAAATTATTTTAAATTGTTGAGATCAGGGATCAGTAAATGGAGAAATCTTGTGGTGGCGTGGATAGAGGCCCTGACACCAAGCCAGAAGCTTTGGATTTTAGTCCCCTGCAGGGCTAGTTGGCCACATAAGGGTCATTTGTAATGTGTCCAAAGCAGGTCAATTATCAACCTGTAACTTGTTTGAATACTGCCTTTGCAGGCAGGAAGAGTGAGAAAGTCAAAAGTCAGCCATTCTGGATACAGAGGGGCACCTACCGAGAATGCCTTGTCTGCCGCATACATCACTAGACTTGGGAAAGCCTCTGAGTCTAATATTCAATGATAGCATTTTAAAATCTTGCATTGTGAAATAACTCCACAGAGGCCAATCTCCCAGCACCAAGTCACCCTTTATTTACAAGTGGGCAGTGCTTGACACTGAACCCAGCTAGCACAGAGCCAGCTCTCAGAGTGAACAGAACCCCTGACACTCCTATTTATATCTGTCAGCCAGGGCCCCCTGTTTGGACCTGGTTAACAACCCCAATCAGGGAACTCATATCCTATGAGCTCCACCTAACTGATCTTGTTATAATCATTATGCACAGCTAAAACAGAAAATTAAGCAAAAATGGTACAGGCAGTAACAGGGAGAAAAGCAGAGATTATGTGATAATCAGAAATTCTTCAATAACAGTGACTGGGAGAAAATCTTCCACCATGAATAAAATCCTACCCTGTAAACAATCCAAACTGACTGATGCCGGTTTAATTCTGAAGCTCTGAAGAGTTTATCTAAATAATTTAAAGAGGTTCAATAAACAGGATTAAAGAAGGGGAAGGTCATTTGTAATATTTAACTTGGAAATGAATGCGTTCCAAGTGAGCTCAAGGATCAGTCGCAGGATGCAAGTTTTTATCTCAATTTGCAGAAATCACAGGCTGGATATCCCAGTGGGCATCAGGACCCCAATGTGAAAACTGAGGCCTGCCAACATTGTCAGTTTTCCCTTTGGAGCAGCATTTGGGGTGCCAGGTTACTAATGGGCTACCTTTGCCCTCACCATCATATTGAGGTCAATGGGTTGGCCCCCAATGCTGTGGGTCCACTAGTAGATCCCACCCTAGCTCCAATGGGAGACATTGGCATTGGTTGAAGCAGGCAGGCAGGCGGGGCAGAAGCGTGCCTGAGCATGGAGGGAACAATGGTCATCTGTAGTGCAGTCGTCAGGTAAACAGGCCTCAATTATGGTCATCCGGATGGAGGGAAAAGATTCCTCAGTGGAAGTTATGACGGGTGTGATTAATTGTGTCTTTTCATCCCAGCCCCTTCATTGGAGCTGGGCATCTCAGACTTTGGACGGCTGTCCGGGTGTCATAGGAGGTACCTCGAATGAGCTAGCAGCCTCTGAAGGTGTTGCCTCTTTGTCTGAGATTTCCTGCGAAGTCTAGCAATTCTATTGCCTGAGTGACAAGCCTTCACTGTGAGAATTGACGATGAACACTGGTGGGAAAGCAATAGCTAAGCCTGACCTTGATGTTACTGAATGCATTATGATCTGGGCTTACTGGGAAATTATTGCAAAGTCGGTTAACCTAACTTGTCCCTGCCAGCATGGTAGCCATCAATTGTAATAACGTTTCCCAACTTCACCATTTTTGAGGTCTGCTCACTTTATGAAGTCCAAAGATTCAATGTGTGTATCTCTATATTCTATCCCAGGATGTACCAGTCTCTGGTAAGGGAGTATTTGTTCCACACCTCAATTGACCTTGCTGGGTCATTCAGAAGGTGGTTCAGAGTCAATTACATCACTGTTATTCTGGAGTCACATGTCGGCCAGACTGGGGAAGGATAGTGAATTTTCTTCCAGATACAGGGCTATGAGTGAAACAGTTAGGTTTTGGAACCATAAAATCCCTACAGTGTGGAAGCAGGCCATTTGGCCCACCGAGTCTACACTCACCCTCCAAACAGCATTCCACCCAGACCCACTCTTCTATCCTATCCCTGTAACTTCACATTTTCCATGGCGAATCCACCTAGCCTGCACGTCCCTGGACACTATGGATAATTTAGCATTGCCAATCCACCTAATCTGCACATATTTGGACTTTTTAGCAGTTGTGAAGGTTTTGCACAATCACAGATAGTTTCATGGTCAGCATTATTGAGACGAGCTTTCAATTCCAGATTTTATTAATTGAATTTAAATCCTACCAGGTGTTGGGATCTGAACTTACATCCTCAAATCATTAGCTTTGGCCTCGGGATTACTGGTCCAATAACATGACCACAATCACCCACCCCTCTGGGAACTTTGGTGTGGCAATCCCATGAGTCATTGGGAAAACATGAATGCCCATATTGAATTTTTCAATCTTTTGATTTACTGAAATAGTCTACAGTTTGTAGAGATTTGTTATCTTGTAGGGATTTTCTAAATAGTGGTTGAAGTGATTATGATGTTTTCTATTTGTACATTTGAACAGCCACTTATCCAATGTAATGGCAGCTAAACGCCTGGAGCTCTGGTTGAGGCTCACTGCCATTGCTTCTCACCAATGCTGTAGAAATGATATGTGATCCTCTTCACTGATAATTAACTTTTCCGTCCCTTAGGCTCATAAGCAGCTCAAGTCAAGACCCTACATAAACCTATCATGATTGGAAATACTCTCAGCCGAAAGCCACGATACTCTCCTCAACTCCCTCTGCATCAGCTACAGACTAACAGGAAATCCCTCCACAAGAGGGGAAGAGAGGTGATTGGGACAGCAACACAGCCACCCTCAGCCAAAACAAGGCAACTGTTCTGTCAGTTCAAAGATTGTATTGCATGTGAAGCCTATCATTTACTGGAGTTCAAAAGGTTTGGAAAGATCTAGAGTTTCAGGAGCCTTCTGTTGCTATACTTTGGATGAGTGTCTCTGCTGTGGTGAATCTGGGTAGTGCTAGGTACTGCGGGGTGACCGCAGAAATTTGGCACGTGGTTTGTTTTTGTTCCGTCTGCCCCTCATTGGCGACTTGTTTCTCTGGCTAGGCTCCACGCTACGGTGATTCTTGCTCAGGCGCAGCTTGTTCCTTTTCTTCTTGTAGTCTTTCTGCCAGACCTGCTCGCAGTAGAAGTCCATCTTGGACGGATAGTTGATGAGGGTCATGATGCTCTTGTACCAAGGCTGAGGGCTATGGCCAGGGCCCAGAAGGGAACGGTCCTTCACGGGGCCAGCTAATTGCTCAAGGCTTGCGTGCAGGTTCACCATCTGCTCAGCGGGGATCACGTGCAGTCGCAGCTTCAGCAGGGTCCAGCGAAAACCATGGTCCTCAATTTGGCAATGGTAGGTACCAGCGTCCCGGCGATCTGTCTGGCGAATCAACAACCCTTGCTCTATTGAAATGATCTGGTCTCCAAAGGTAACCTACGGGTAAACATTACATTGAATTCTTCCAGTTTCATTTCATTGAGAAATGTACATTGGCGCAAGGTTACATCTACCATCCAAACTACATACCAACCATACTGTGGGGTGGGGGCAGGAGGTGATAAACAACTGTGGAACTACCAAATCTCCCAGTTCTTGTGTCATGCCAACAGGCAACCTTTTTCCTAAACATCTGCCACCTTATCTTTGTTACAGAATAGAGTGGCAATCCTTGTCAGTGCCAAAGCATAGGAAATTCAGTGTCTGCGTTATTCTTTTGTGGTCACCACCCAGCTATTATTGTAGATGTAATGAACTAAAGACAGGCCTTTGTTTGCATGTGTGCATTCACGTTTGTGTGTGCAGTCACACTTCAGGGCTGAACATATCACTGTGGGGAAAGGGATAGACCTGAGCTCCTGGAGTTTGGGTGATGGGGGGAAAAGAGGAGACCATATGGAGGGTTGTAAGAAGTAAAAGCAGGCCCAGGAGTGGAAAAATTTGGAAATTTGAGTTTGAGTGGAATGCTAGGGGCATTCGGGGCTATTTGGAAAGGGTAATTCTAAGCCTAATAACCTGGTACAAACCGAGCCGGAAAGCAGTTAATCCAACAGCTGATTTAGTCACCAATGTGCGTTCGGAACCTGCCACAGTCAATGTTTGCTGCCATCCAGCAGGTGGAGTCTGTCTTTAAATATGCAGATCAGGCTCCAATGAAAATTCAGAATAGGGCTGAAATATTAACTCTGGCCTGAAGGGGGAAGCACCGTAACCGTTCCCTTGGGTCGAGGACCACAGAGATTTTATTTTAAATGTTTTCGTGGGTCTAAGAGCAGGATTGCTGCTACAAGCTCCTGCCAAGACATGCCTCTCCATTCTTACCCACAGGAACCTCCTGATATGCCCTCACTGTGACTTACTAAGTACTGGCATAGTGTCAGCTGGCTGTTTCCTGATGCCCAATTTGCCTCTCCTATCTGCTGACATGCTGGTCAGGCCCAGGGCAAAATCACCTAGGCCTCACTCTGCCGGGTTTGACAGTTAAGCTTTTCTAGGCATGGACTCTGTGTGGGTGGGACGAGCATGGGTGTGTGCGTGGTACTGGGGGCGAGGGCTAATTTCAGTAACCAAGCAGTGATGTGCTTTTTGGTCTCTGAGCAGTGAAGGAAAAATAAGGGGCTCTGAGGGGGAAGTGTTTTGCAAACTGTTTCCACCTTGACATGGGTCATCTCAGCTGAGCAGGTCGTCTCGTTTCTCTGCAGACAACATCAGTGCCATTCCTCTGAAATGGGTCAGCACTGGCAGTAATTCAGAGAGCCAGTGTCATCTCTCTCAACGGGTGTGGTTATGCCACATGACTGAGGCTGTAAGAAGTTGGGACTGCTTTCATTGGAGACAGGAAGGCCCAGAGGAGATTTGATCGGGGTTTTCAAAATCCTGAGTGGGCTGGATATAGGGTGTGGCTGTTCCCACTCATAAAACAAGCAAGAACAAGAGAGGGCATAGATTTATAGACTCATGTGGCACAGGAAAAGACCCTTTGGTCCAACCCATTCATGCCGACCAGGTAACCCAAACATAACTAATCCTATTTGCCCCGTAAACCTTTCCTCTTCATTTACTTGACCAAATGTCTACTAAATGTTTTAAATGTACCTACCTCCACCACTCTTTTTTCGGTAGTCCATTCTATACACGCACCACCCTCTGTTTGACAAGGTCGCCTCTCAGGTCCTTTTCAAATCTTTGCCCTCTCACTTTAAACCTGTGCCCTCTAGTTTTGGACTCCCCTATCCTCGGAAAAAGACCTTGGCTGTTCACCTTATCTTTGCCCCTCGTGATTTTATAAATTTGAAATGATGTGTAAACGAATGACGTGAGGAAAAAAAACTGTTTTCATGTAGTGAGTAGTTAGGGTACGGAATGCAGTGCCTGGAACTGGAATGGAGGCAGGTTCAACTGAGGCAGTCAGGAGAGCACTGGATGATTATTTGGATCAAAGTGGTGTGCAAGGGTATTAGTAAAAGACAGGAGAGAGATCTGGATCAAGAGGATCAAAGGGCTGTAGAGCGGCAGACGGAGTTTAATTTGAATAAATGCATTTTAGTGAAGCAAACAAGGGTAGTGTTCTAGAACAGAGAGACCTAGGGGATCAGGTACATTATTCTTTTAAGTTTGTGTCACATGTCGACAGTTTGGCTAAGACGGCGTTTTGCAAGTCTGCCTTCATTGCTCTGAGCCTGGAGTTGGGACGTCAAGTTGAGGTTATATAGGACATTGGTGAGGCCTCTTCTGGAGTACTGTGCACAGTTCTGTTATAAGGAGGATATTATTAAGCAGGACAGATTTCAGAAACAAATTACCAGGATGTTGCCAGGAATGGTGGGTTTGATTTATATTGAGAGGCTGAATAGTTTGGGACTTTTTTCACTAGAGAATAGGGGCTTGAGGGATAACCTTATAGAGTATTATAAAATCATGAGGGGTATAGAGAAGGTGAATGGCAGGTGTCTTTTCCAGATGGTAGGGGATTTCAAGTCTAAGGGGCACATTTTTAAGGTGAGAGGAGAAAGATTGAAAAAAGACATGAGGGGCAACTTTTTTTTTTTTACACAGAGTTGTTCATGTTTGGAAGTAGCTTCCAGAGGAGGTAGTGGATGCAGGCACATTTACAACTTTTAAAATACATTGGATAAGTACACGAATAAGAAATGTTTGGGGGGATACGGGCGCAGCACAGACAGGTTGGGTGAGTTTAGTTTGGGATTATAGTCAGTGTGGACTGTTTGGACCAAAGGGTCCGTTTCCGTGCTGTTTGACTCTATGACTAGGGAAGAGAACTGGTGCAGTTTTGATGTCATAACAATTCTGTGATGGCATCACCTGAAGGGAAAAGGTTGGTGGCAGGAGTCAAACCATGGGAAAAACCTGGTCCTCTAAACCTCACTGTCCCAGATCTTAGGTTGCCAACATCAGTGAGAATTCTCAGCCAGATTCCAACCCACTCCGACCTCCTGTTCACCCCCAACACAACTCTGTGGCATTCTCGCTGTTCTTCAGGTGGAAAATTCGTACTGAGAGTTGAAGCAGGTGGGAGAAGGGTGGGGAAAGGACATGATACCCATGGAAAGGAATATTGTACTTTGACACCATTCCAGCTTTACTGGCAACGTCCCAGTGTGTGCTTATTTGGTCCATAGCATGGTTTATTATAATACCCACCGTAAAGTAAGCCCTTACCTCCTGCAACAGCCCATTCAGGTCGTCTGTCTCCACCAACCAGCTGACAGTGGCAAGCCGTGATTTGGGTATACATTCCAGGTATGTACTGTTCCCCTCAACAACAAACATCGCCTTCTCCTCAGTCCAGGTGTGCATGGCCCCTACAGCGAACATGTAAAAGGGGGAGGTTGATTAGTGACAGGGTCAAATTTAGGTGCACTGACTGTATTACAACACCTTCATGCCAGAGTTAACCCAGCCTCAATGGTTACTCTTCAATGTGAGAGGTTATGGGAGTAACCTTTCTGGAGCAGTGAAGTGAAAATAAAACTACTCATATTTTCCAAATTTGTACCTGATGGGGAAAAGGCCAAAATGATTCTACCGTCTGTGGCCACTGCTAATTACTGAGGATATTTTTTAGTCAAATGTCTAGACATTGCAGCAATTATATTGAGATGAATGGCTATACCTAAAGAGAGCTGACAAGTAACCTTCACTTTAAATTTACCTCAAACTCCTTAGCAGCTGTCCGTCTGCTTACGACAGATATTGCAGTGAGTACAGTCCAAAAAGCTTCACTGAGTACAGTCCAAAGCAGCTCTCTCCAACTGGAGTGAGGGATTTCCAGTGCACTCGCAGCTCACACCAAGTAGCATTGGCTATTCATGACTGAGTGTGTCAGGGTGGGGCCATGAGTTCAACATCAAATTCAGAAAACTGCCGAATGAACGCAAACTCACTAAAGTTATATTACCAAATCAAAAATCCAATTAGTTCTTAAATCCAAGACTCGTTGGATAAATTGAAACACTTTACTGCAACACTCCCATGTACCATTACCATTATCTGAACCCAGTGACAGTAAGGAGAGGGTCTTTCAGTCTGTCTAACTTGCTGTCCAATTTGTGTGGAAAATAAATGATCTGTATCGCATTTACCCCTCTTTACTCCACAACCTATACTAAAAAAATTGCATATTTCGGTCCTGTCAAAACATTTCTTCAGTTTTCAATTTGCTTAGCCACACCCTCATTTCCACCTGCAAGCTCCTGGTTCCCATTAATGGACTACTCTCTCTCTCATACACACACATCCTGGCAATTCTCCTGCTCATCTCATAAGTTCAATTAATTCAGACACAGATGCATATGGTGGACAACTGGTCTCCTGATTCACTGCAGAATGATTCTGCAATGGTAAGATAATTTCTGGTTAGCTTTCTGTATCGCTAGTCATTTCCTGAAACTCCTCATGACTGACTCCTCCATTAACAAGGTGCAAGGAGCTCATGGATTTCTGTGGTTCCAAGATTGAGGCCATCAGATCGACTAACTCTGTCACTTCCCTCCTCTTATCCACCCGTAGATCAAACCCCCTCCACCAACATGTCGCTGGCTCCCAAATGCACGCCAGTCTTTCCCAGAACTCCATGGCAGAATCTCTCCAATAAAGTGTCGGCTGAAATGGCTCTTGTCAAAGTCACAACATACAAACTTACCCTCCTCATCCTTCTTGACCCTGTTTGCAGCCTATAATTCAGTAACTGGAAAGTTTGAACCTCTAATGCTTGGTTTGGAGAGAGAGAGGATTGTCCTATTATAACAAGAATGTTACTTTGTTTAGTTAAATGCAAGGAATTGAGAGAAGGCAGCTAACGTCACGATCAGCATGATTGCTGGCAGATTAATTGTAATGTTATTTTTGAATATGGTTACAAACTAGTGGCCAAAAAATCCAAATCCAGGGTGGCTTGTCACCTCTAACCCCAAGGTTTGAGTCTAGTGACCCTGCAAAGCTCATGTAAGATTGTGCATACTCAGATGATTAGCATCTCTACCAGACCTGGCACGATGTTAAAAGGGCAGTGAAATAATCGTTAGCCTGCTCCAACTCACATGGTGTCAAATCTGAGAGAGTACGATGACACCAATCCAAAGCATTTTACCCACCGTTCAGCATGTCCTGTGCCTGACCCTGAAGTGATTGGTGCTGACAGAGGAAGACAAAAGTGAACTTTGATGTCCCATTCCTCTTTGCTGTACACGTTCACACCCGTACAAGATTACACAGAGCCAGCCAGCTGCCAGTATTTTTCTAGCAAGGCAGCCTACTAATCTTACAAACCCTCTGATCATTACTTCTCTGAAACCCAAGCCATGATTAAGCCTTTTGTGGGTGAATTTGTGGCTTGTGAAGAGAGAAGGTCCTGGACGACATTTGAAGGCAGCCTGACCTTCAGGCACCGATCAGGTTCCACATTTGTCACCGCGCCAACCTCTTTCTTGCGTCTCACTTTGATTTGATTTTAAAGCCTCATTCCTCAGTGACCACCAAGCTGTCTTCCCCACCCCCACACCCCTCCAATGCCATCAAGCCAGCCATTGAACTGTGTGCCCATTCTCATTCAGCTCACTCAGTGCTTGAGATTTAAAACTGTATCACTGAGCAAGGAAGGAGCACATCCATTAATGTTCTCAATCCTGATCATTGTGCAGTGGCTGCTGGCGAAAATGGCATCGATATGCTGACTTCCAAGATTGAATAGTCCAACAACACTCACGTCCCGAAGGGCAACCTGAGCAGTGATGACGAAAAATTTGTAAGACCTCATTTAAGTATTGATCACCATGTTAGGTGCTCAACTCCCAAGCAAGCATTGAGTAAATGAGGGTCAGTGTTAGGGTAATGTGTGGAAGGGTTTAAAAGCCAGTTCTTTGTTAAGATTGCAAATAGCTAGTTTGTGATATCTTGTTCCCTTTCATCTTTTGCCAGTGCCTTTAACTTCACACACTGTTGGCTCATGAGGTTATATAGATTGGAGCTTGGTGTACACAAAAAGCTTCTTACATCCTCATCTCTACTTATTCTGCTTCACATTCAAACAACTTTCCAAGTGGACAGTGTCTTTTAATTTCAAAATGGATGAAGTCCGTGCTGTTTTACTGTACAATTGTTCCCTCATATTACATTAGTAAAGTAAATTAGAACATTTTGTAAGCTTTTACTAAATGCCCTCTCACTAATTGCTCTGGTTGTTCTCTCTAAGACCTCTTTCTATTTCAGGTTAACACTTAACCTTTTACTGTAGTTTGAAAATTCTTTGCATTACTCCTTAACTTTCCTGGTGCCAGTGAGCTACCTTCCCGAACCGCCACAACCTTTGGGGATGTAGCGACATGCAGAGTGCTGTCAGGGAGGGAGTTCCAGGATTTTGATCCAACGACCCTGAAGGAACAGTGATATATTCCCAAGTCAGGATGGTGCGTGGCTTGGAGGTGAACATGTAGGTAGTGTTCCCAAAAGCCCTTGTCCTTCTAGGTGATGGAGGTCATGGACTTGGGAGGTACGTCAATGAGGCCTCGAAGAGTTGCTGTAATGCCTCTTATAGATATCCAAATAAAACAGGCCTCCTCTTTCACTTCTGTCCAGCTGATTGTGTCGATTGGAAGGATTGATTTCATCTCTTTTTGCCTTCTGTATTTGAAAGCAACTACACTGGAAAATTACTTCATTGTTTGCCAAAAAAAGGCCTTTTGCACAAATCTAATTTAAAGTCAAACAGTTTGACAAGGCTTTTTCTTAAATTCAGGGGAGTTTCAAAGATTACATTCAGGAATGGGTGACCTCTTCGTTCATTTGTGATACTTACCTCCCTGGTTGAAGCACTGAGTCAAAGGATCTCCATTCAGAGTGACCTGTCGAGTGTGTCTTCTGCAAGCAAACATAGCAGCAAGGGGTCAGGTTCAACAGCAATCCATTGAAATCTCAGTCTAAAGCACTCTCTTTTATCCTATGGTTTATTTGAACTGTATCCAACAGTTATGTGTTCAGATGACTTGTGTCAGTGGCCAAATCTGTTGCCTTGGGAAGGCTTTTGAAAGCTGCCCAATCCATAATAGTTACCTCACAGATAGTCTGTTTATGTGGTGAAATTAGAGAGTAATAATTGCATTTAATGAGGGAGGGTGTGTTGAATGTTTATATGTTAAATGGATCCCCAGGAGATTTATAAACTGGAAACTAATCCAAGCCTTTGAAGTGTTTACAATATATATATTCTTATTATTTTAATGAATGGCCACCAGTGAACTACAAGCAGGGATTTAATTGAAGGGTTGGTATGGATTATTTATAGAGAATTGGATACTGGAAATGAATGACAGCCCGGAATTTAATTGAGGAGTTTATGTGCTTTAAATATGAAATATTCAATATGAAATTTCATAGGAAATATGAAAACTGTGCATGTATTATTGAAGGATTTTGATCCCTATTTTCTTCAGGGTATACTATTGGAGCACCTAACAAGATAGCAACAAAATAAGGGATGCCTGTGCTAATGATTGCTCTGCACTCTTATCATTCAAAGCAAATAATGAGGTACAAAATGTTTAATGTATTCACGTAATCCTGGAGATGCACATTTTGAGTAGTATCGGTGTTCGAAGTCCGGTGACAGAATCAGGAATATTCAACACCAGTTCAACGACACTCCTTGTGTAAAATTCGCAAAGTCTCTCACTATGATGTTTCAGAAAAGGTGTGCCATTTTAATGTCTTGTAGGGTTCAGAAGAGATTTACCAGGATGTTGCTGGAAGCTTTGAGTTATAACGATAGGCTGAATAAGCTGAGACTTCTTTCACTGGAGCATAGGAGGTCGAGAGAGCGAAACCCACCCATACCCCTACATTTACCCCTTACCTAACACTATGGGCAATTTAGTATGGCCAATTCACCTGACCCTGCACATCTTTGGACTGTGGGAGGAAACCGGAGCACCTGGAGGAAACCCACGCAGACACGGGGAGAACGTGCAAACTCCACACAGTCCTTAACTCCACTCCTTGTGTAAAATTCGCAAAGTCTCTCACTATGATGTTTCAGAAAAGGTGTGCCATTTTAATGTCTTGTAGGGTTCAGAAGAGATTTACCAGGATGTTGCTGGAAGCTTTGAGTTATAACGATAGGCTGAATAAGCTGAGACTTCTTTCACTGGAGCATAGGAGGTCGAGAGGTGACCTTATAGAGGTTTGTAAAATCACGAGGGGTACAAATAGGATTAATGATAGGTATCTTTTCCTAGGATGGGAGATTTCAAGACATGGGGGTGTATTTTTATGGTCAGAGGAGAGAAATTTAAAAAAAAAGGGGGCAAATCTTTACACGGAGGGTGATTCGCGTGTGGAATGAACTTCTTGAGGAAGTGGTGGATGAGGGAACAGTTACAATGTTTAAAAGACACAAAGATAAGCACACGAACAGGGCAAGTTTGGAGGGATATGGGCCAGGAGTGGACAGGTGGGACTATTTTAGTTTGAGATTACATTTGGCATGGACTGGCATAACAAAGACCAAAGAGGAAGGTTTTAAGGGTGATTTAAAGCAGAGGAGGGAGGTAACGAGGTGGAGAGATTTCGCCACGGTTTTTCAGAGCCTACTGCCTCCCAGCAGAAGAATGCTGGTTGTGTTGGAATGGTTAAATTGGAGATGCTCAAGAGGCCAGAATTAGAATACTTCAGGGTGGTAGGGCTGGAGTAGATTAGAGACAGGCAGGAGCAAAACCGTGGAGAATTTTGAAAATGAGGATGAGACTTTTAAAATTGAGGCATTGTTTAAATGAAAGTCAATGGAGGCTAATGAGCACAGGTGATGTGTTAACAAAATTTGGTGTACGTCAGAGTTTTGCAGAGGAGAATGTGAGGGGCCATTTGGGAGTGTACTTGAATGGTCGAGTCTGAAGGTAACAAGAGGCATGGATGAGGGTTCCAGCAGCAGAAATGTTGAGGCAAGGACAGAGTCAGGCAAAGTTACAGAGGTGGAAGTAGATGGTCCTAGTGGTGGGGATGGTTTGAGCAATTGTGTTGGAGGCTGCAAACAGGTCAAGAAGCATCAGAAAGGTTAGTTTGCCTTTGTCACATCCACGTTGTGTTTTGTGACTTTGACAAAAGTCATTTCAGCAGAAACTCTATTGGAGAGATTCCACCACGGAGTTCTGGGAAAGACGGGTGTGAATTTGGGAGTCAGTGACATGCTGGTGGAGAATGAGGTGATAGATTTGTTAAACTGGTTTCACTTCAGGAATCAAAAATGACTGAAAGCTGATGGAATGCTAAATCCAATAGGGAATTTGGAACAAACCTCTTTTTTCAGTGAGCAGGATTGGATGTGGAGTAGTGAGGCAATAACATTGAAGCATTTAAGATGATTTACATGAGGAAAGAATGAATGGAAGGTTATGCCGAAAGGGTGAGATGAAAAGGTCTGGAAGGTGATAAAGTGTGCAGCATAAAGACCAGCTTTAACCAGCCTGGCCTGTTTCTATGTTGTACCATTCTACGTAAAGGCACCTCTCTGTGGTAGCTGTGGAACTGTTTCTACAGAGTTCCAAATAGCTGTGTGCCATATGTACAGGATCTCTAGACTGTCCAGCTTGCGTTCATGCCAATGAGAATGGCCGCCATGAGAAATGCAAATATTCCATTGCTGAGAGTTGGGTTAAGGCACATTACTGGAAGCTAGAAATTCTACAACTGAGGCTCTATGTTCTGTCAGACCTAGGAATGAACGCTGTCACACAAAGTGCTGCTTAGTTCATTTGTCACATCTCTTGATTGATTAATGCAAACCCTAATGCTTGGAATCCACTGACGAGTATTCGATCTTATGTGATGCTCAGCAATACACAGCAGTGCTTGCTCTCGGGTGGTCAGGCATGGATTGGAACCAAAGTGATGTTGAAATGCTAAGGTGAAACTGTATTTGAACTGACCTTCCCCTGGTCAAGTTCTCTAGGGTGGAGAGAGAAGATGGTGGACATGGGCACATTCTGAGGCTAAATACAATGGGCTGTATCAGACATTGGTAAGGCCACATTTAAAGTACTGAGTTCAGCTCTGTAAAAAGATTTACAAGGATGTTACTGAAAATGGCGGACTTAAGTCATAAGGAGAGGCTTGATAGGGTGGAACTTTTTTCCCTGGTGCGTAGGAGGTTGAGGGGTGACTTTATAGACCTCTATAAAATCATGTGGGGCATAAATAAAAATAGCAAAGGTCTTTTCCCCAAGGTAAGGGAGTCCAAATCTTGAGGGCATAGGCTTAAGGTGAGAGAGGAAAGAGTTAAAAAGTACCTAAGGGGCATCTTTTTCACGCACAAGGTATGGAACAAGTTGCCAGAGGAAGTGGTGGAGGCTGGTACAATTACAACATTTAAAAGACATCTGGACAGGATAGGAAAGCTTTAGAGGGAATGGGCTAAACGCTGGCGTATGGAACTAGTTCTGTTTAGGAAACCTGGTTGGCATGGGTGGGTTGGACGAAAGGGTCTGTTTCTGTGCTGTATGACTGTAGCTGGCAGCTAGTTGTAAATTCCTTGTGTCTGGGTAAGGTGAGCAAAAACAGTGAGGTGGTGGTGGGGTGGGGTGGGGGTGGGGGGGTGGTGGTAGTTAATTTTGAAAATATCCTGTACACAATAGACAGGTCAAACTCCAGTCTCTTTTACATCCGGGCAGTTGTGGTGTGTCCACGCTGGCACGCCAGCAAGGTAACAAGCCAGCATTGGTAACAAAACATTACTCAGGCAAAGCAATTACCGCAGCGACTGACTGACCTGCGACTGCTGGGTAGGTAGGTGCTGCAAGAGCTTCCGTTCCACGTGCAATAAGGGTCCCTCGCCAAGCAGCATTCAGCACAGCCCTTACCGTACAGATCACACTGATACAAGGAGACCTGGGCCAAGCCACTCTTTGAGCCAAGGTACAACCACTGCTGCAATGAAAAACATTGTTATCTAATAATTTCAAGGCACCATTCTTTAAGCTCAGATCACAGCACAGCAGGAGGCCAGGAGACCCATTCTGCTTATACCAGCTCTTTGAATGAGCTGATAATTTAGTCCCATTCACTCCCCCTTCTCTCCCCATTGTCCGGACTGTGTTATCTTTTTTTTTTAAAATGTCTGGAAAGTTACTGTTGAATCCGTATCACCTTCACAGTGTGCCCACACTCACTTCAGGACAAGGGTCTCAGGAGAACTTCTCTGCTCCTCCTCGACACTGGGGTCCTTTACATTGAGCTGTGAGTGTAGACAGGGTCTCGAGTTTAATGTCTTATTTGAAAGTGCTGTGGAGACTGGGTCTGGATTTTATACACCAGTCCGGCTCCAAGATTTGCTCTGACATTGAGTCAGTGGCGCGGACATTGAACCAGAAATGTCAGGTGTGCTGAAATCAAAGGACAGAATGGCACGGTGCAGTGTGCCCACTGTCCTCCATTGAGATACCCACAACATACGGGAGCGTGCAGCTCGTGCAAGTTCTCTGGTATAACCCTCTGAGACAGACAGAGTTAGAGACACTCACAGACTCAACAGCGGCTCGGTACTTATAGTGATATATGGGTTCTGAAACCAGAAAAGTTGTTTGGTGTCTGGAAAACTCTCCCAGGTTTCAACTTATCAATTTTAATATGTGGCCAGCGTTCCCTGAGGAAGAGCGGACATGAAAAGGATCAGAAAGCGATGTCACTGTGAAAGCTTCCCGCGACAACTTTTCCGAGACCTCCTGCTTAAAACCCAAAAGGTCAAAAGGATTGCGAGGCCCCACTCATACTGAAAATCAAAATCAAGTGAGCTTTTGACCTTCTGCTCCATGGGAGGGCTTCTGTCCTGCCTGAGCTTGCTTAGGGATACCTGTACCACCCTAGTATAGTCCATCTACCAGGCCCGCTGTCAAGGAAAGGCCGCCAGCATTCCTAGAGATCCATCCCACCCTGGCAATGTTTTTCTACAACCTCTACCATCAGGGAAAAGGTACAGAAGGCTCAACATATGCACCAGCCGGTTTCACAACAGTCTCTATCCTACCATTATTAGAATACTGAATGGACTCACAAACTCTTAACATTCGCCTGTACCTGTGTTTTTGTTCTTGCGGCTGTTTACCTATTATTTACTATCTATGCGATTTAATTATGTGATCTGCCTGTATTGCTCGCAAGACAAAGCTTTTCACTGTGCCTCGGCACACGTGACAATAAATTCAATTCAATTCAATTCAGTACCACCTGCCAGTGTCCCCAGAGCAGATCACACCTGGCACTTCAGGCACTTCCAACACCGTTTACCTCCCTGCCTCACGGGTCAGTGAAAAACACAGTAAGAGTTACTGTTTCGTTTAATTCCTGCTCCTTTTAAATATTATTCAGGGCATGGACATTCCCTCACTGTGGGGTGGCAGAACATGAAGTCATCTGCCCGGGCGCTAAGCTACCAAAGTACAGGCTGAACACATGTCTGAGAGAAACGAGCTATTGATGCTTGTGTTGTACAGCTGGGCGCTGTGAAATTCTGTCAATCTTTTTCGTAATTGGACAGTTTCTTGGGTTGTTGATTTTAGAAGTTAAATGTGAACTTTTGGACTGTATCAGCTATGAGAAGTACTCTCTGCTCTATTACTTCCTGAATATAATTTTCATAGTCTGTCACTTAGAATGTTATAGTCTTGAATTCAATGCAACGATTTAATTATGGCTCATCACAAATAACTATCAAATATTCAGAATACACTTGCTTACCCGCTTTCTGGACAGGTTCAATGAAGTGATGGGTGATTTGTCCTGAAGAGAAATTAAATCATAATAAGAGGGTGGCACAGTATTTATGATGTTCAGAGTTGAAACCTTTTTCTGACATTTTTGTTTAAAGCTCAGGAGCAGCAGTGGACAAGAAAAACAATAATTATTTCAATATGTCCTTCAGGGAAAGGAATCCTGCTGTCTTTATCAAATTGATCCTGTATGTAATGCCAGTAAATTACCCACTATCCTCCTGAAGTGCTGTAGAAAACCACTCTTGGGCAATGATGACATTAGGATGGCACTGTGGCTCAGCAGTTAGCACGGCTACCCTTTAATGTCAGGGACCCAGGTTTGATTCCGCCCTCGGGCACCTCTGGAGGTTGTCCATTCTCCCTGTGTTTACATGGGTTTCCTCTCGGTGCTCCAGTTTCCTCCCACAGTCCAATGATTTGGGGATTGGGCATGCTCGATTTCCCTGTTGTATCCAGAGAAGTGTAGGCTAGGTGGTTTAACCATGGGAAATGCAGGGTTATAAGGAGAGTGGGTCTAAACGGGTGTGGACTGAATAGCCTGCTCCCACACTGGAGGGACGCTATTGATGATGATTAACAAATGTCGGTCCAATCCGTAAACTAGCAAAATATATTTTTCCCTCCAGTAGAGCACATCACTGGGTGAGCTTCTTTCATTCCCTCAGGTTTTTCTTTAGACAGAGCATAATAAGTTGGCCTCCTCACTCCTGAAGCCCCTGCAGAGTGGACTCTGCATCAAATGGCCGATACAAAGGCCCCTTTCTGATCTGTTACAAAATTGGGAGGTGCCCACATATGGCCCTGTATTGTAGTTGGGCTATGGGGGAAAACAAAAAAAAAATGAATTTTCTTTCTCTGTTGTCTGGGCTTTGTTTCAATCAGGCCGTCAATGGTCTGATTGGCTAAGCAGAACCACAAGGAGCAGGCTCACACACAGCAGCCGAAAATACATTTTAAAAAGCAGTAGTGCCATAGAAGGCTCTCAATAAGAGCACATATTCTGTCTAATCCCCTGGCAATAGTAATTCAGTGGCTGGTATTCATGTAGGTATTAGCACAGCAAGCCTTAGTTTGGATTTTTTGATATATCTCATGCCAGCAAAGTCTCTGGGGTGCAGAAACCCACAGCAAGCACACTAACATGACTTGCCTGACTGAAACCTCATAAACGTGCAAGTGGTTTGCCAAGAAATATCCTTATTAGGATCATGCACCCATCAGGAACATTTCTACGTTGCCTAAATATACAGTCTCTTTGCACTGGTCTCTTCCTGAACTGAGATCCCTCTGTTCCTTGAAATAATTAACCTGAATTTCATCCCTCCCCCCAGCCCTCCAACTCCATTGAGCATCGGCTCCAATTCTCCTGTTTCCGTTTCACAGTTTTCCTAATCTTTGTGCCAATTTAACTCAGGTGGCTCCTCCAATGGATCCTTCCATTTTTTAGCCTCAGCACTGGGATCGTGTTAGGGGGGTGGGGTGGGTGGCTGCCATCTTGTCCACTGGGGAGCTGACCCACCCACCCGCCCACCGCTGCCTCTTCCAGTGAAGGCCTACTGCAATTGCACACCAAGCAGGCTCTGGTGGGACACCTAACGGGACTTTGCTTGGAATCGAGACTCTGGGGTATGAGTTCCATCCAGGGAGAGTGGCTGGACTTGAACGGCACTCACATAAGCGGCTGGTTTGGGGGTTCGGCTGGAGGGAGCATGAGGAGGGGTTTCCCAGTTGAAGGACATAAGGAAAGAGGGAGCAGGGCATTGGGAACAATGTTCAGTTCCTCATTGAGGCAGTGTGCGCTTTTGATCAAGGGAAATCTCTTGCAGTTGGGTCAATCCCACCAATGGTTCTTAATTGGTCACTGCAGGTCTTGAATTGGCATGAGGCCAGGTAGGGTGACCATGGGCCTTCTCACCCAGAATGTAATGCTAAGGGAGGCAGGATGCAGTGGGGTTTGTGCTCACCGCCACTCCATCCAATTCAGTGTCTTCAAGCCTGCCACCTCTAGGACAGAGGATTCCAAGCAGTATCGCTCACACTAGCTAGACTTCAGCTCCTGTGTATTTTCTCCTTGCCTTTCGGTCACAACTGAACTCGCTGCACACCCGAACCCCAGTTCTAACCTCCTGATGGGGCATGAGAATTTGAGGAGCAGACAATCTGTAAAAGGAGATTGACAGGTTGAGTGAACGGGCAAGGAGGTGGCAAATGGAGAATAATGTGCGTAAGTGTGAACTTATTCACTTCGACAGGTGGAATGGAAGAGGTGAAAGGGCTCGTGATATTGGCATGCTGAAGGATTTAGATGTTCTTGTACTGCGAGAAAGGTAACTGGCAAGTGTAGTGAGTAAATTACAAGACAAATGGTATAAAAATGGAGAAACTCAGCAGGCCTGGCAGGGTCTGTGGAGAGAGAAACACAGTTAATATTTCGAGAACAAAATTCCTTCTTTGGTCTGTTATCCTGCTTCGTGAGGGGCTGGGACATGAGTGAGACTGTACCTGGATGACCTTACACAGTATAACCTTTGTAATTAAGGAAGGGATATACTTGTCTCAGAGGCTCATTAGATAAATTCCTGAGATGAAAGGGTTATCCTATGAAGAGAAATTTCATGGAACGCATTTTGGAATTAGGAGGAATAAGATATGAATTCAAACAAACAGACTTCTTAATGGACTTGACAGGACCGATGCTGTGAGACTCTCTCTTCCCCACTGGCGTCTAAAACCAGAGATCCTAATCTCAGAATAAAAATTCAACACGTTTATGGTTGAGCTGTTAAAAAAAGCCTTCTTCTCTCGAAATTGTGAATTTTTGGCATTCTCTACCCTGATGCTTATGATTGCTATGCTGTTGAAAACATTTTCAGACTGTGATTGGATAAATTATTCGGCAATAACGGAATTGAGGAATATGGGGGATAGGTTGGGAAAGCTGATCTTTTACCTGGTCTGATACAATGGCAGAACTCCGTCTGCGTCTCCCCTCACACTCCCTCACTCTGGCCGCGTCTCCCCTCACACTCCCTCACTCCGTCCGGGTCTCCCCTCACACTCCCTCACTCTGGCCGTGTCTCCCCTCACACTCCCTCACTCCGTCCGCGTCTCCCCTCACACTTCCTCACTCCGTCCGCGTCTCCCCTCACACTCCCTCACTCTGGCCGTGTCTCCCCTCACACTCCCTCACTCCGTCCACATCACCCCTCACACTCCCTCACTCCGTCCGCGTCTCCCGTCACACTCCCTCACTCTGGCCGGGTCTCCCCTCACACTCCCTCACTCTGGCCACATCTCCCCTCACTCCCTCACTCTGCCCATGTCTCCATCACACTCCCTCACTCCGTCCGCATCTCCCCTCACACTCCCTCACTCCGGCCCACATGTCCCCTCACACTCCCTCACTATGTCTGGCTCTCTCCCTCCCCTTCCCCTTCATGGCTAGTTCTTCTTAAACCCTACAAATTGAAATTGAAAACATTGCAAAATGAAACCACTATCCCCCCAACTGCAGCACTGTTGCCTTTGATCTGTTTTGCAATTTTGACCTCCCCTGTAACATTTGCTGCGTTCCATGGCGGATGTATCAAATGTTGGAGAAGTGGATGGAAGGGAATGATATGGTCGCTTCAGGAAGCCATGGAATGGGTTACATTCAGTTACCTCTGTGACAATTTCCACTTACCGGGAATACTTCCAACTCCTCTAAAATGATCTCTTCCACCTCCTGGTTTGTTTTAGGAGCATAGATGGATTTCAGGACCACCCCAGTATCTGTAAGAAAATAGAATATGATGATCAGCTATTCTTATAGAGTGTGGCCTGTACACACCAGAGATTCAATGTCTCAGTATAATCAGTAAGGGAGGACCAGACATTCCAACCTATAATATCTGACCAGGGGCTTTTCTCTCTCTGCTTTCATGAATATCCAAAACAAGCCCGCAACCCTTGTTTGAGCAGATTAAACGGTTTTTGCTTAAATATACAAGACGATGGAAAGCTGAATTACTTTATTGCAAACAGCAACCAACACTAGCAAAATAAAACTTACAAAGTTGATTTTTTTTTTGAAGAACGCCCAATTATTCCTAAGGCCCTGGCTGGTCTAAGAACATTCTGTAGTCTTACCACATTCTGAGGTCAGACTACAGGATTCCAGCTCATTCCTGCATACGCTGGCAACATCAAGTGTCATCCATGAAGGGCTCCAGTGCTAAAGATCATTGGTAAACAGGGATTATAGGTAATATTTCATGATACTGTGTACAACAAATTCATTAGGACTTGGTGCTACAAAGGTTTATCTCGCTGATCTTTTAGGCTCTTTCCAGATGGATTGTGTGTGCTTTCTCATGTGCTGACTGCGAGGTAACTATCTATAGCAACGCACAAAACTGCAATTTCTGGAATAGAATCTGAAGGATGGAAAGCTGTAGGAATGGAGACATTGTTGTGGTGATCAGGAATATTGAAGTGAGCTTCAGTGGGGTAAATGTGCCCAAGGGATGTGGCATCAACAATACCTCCAGCCACAGACCACCCTTGGTAAGGTGGTGGTGGTGAATCAGGCTAGCTCAGGAAAGACAGTGACAATGAGGAAGACAGCAAGAGGTGAATGAGGGAAAAATAGAACTGCCTCAAAATATTAGGAAGGGTTCTTCCTGGGTTTCTTGGAATTGGCCACAGCTTTTATACTTATTAATTCTGTCACCCCAGGTGTTAGTATTATAACATGGGAAACTCTGGTACAGAAAGCAGAGGTAGTTTTTTTTCCTACATCTTTCTCTCTACTTTTGTACCATAGGTAGGGAGGTGATTATTAGCCGGATACTGGTACACTTCAGTGAGGAACTCTAGTGGTGCAGTGGTAGTGTCCCTACATCTGGGCCAGGAAGGTTGGGTTGAAATCCCACATGCTCCTGAGTGGTATCAAACACATTTGAAAAGAAAGATTTATTATAAAATATCTACATCTCCAATGACCAATAAATTAGATTTGTTTAGGGTGAACTTCTGCCAGTTTACGTGCTGCTTCACTATACTGGACATGCCCATAGCAAGAGCTCGTACATTTACCAGAGGAAGCCAATCCAGTTGTAGAATCATAAAACCCCTACAGTGTGGAAGCAGGCCATTCAGCCCATCGAGTCCACACCAACCTCCCAAACAGCACCCTATGGAGACCCACCCACCTACCCTATCTGTGTAACCCTGCATTTCCCATAATTAATCCACCTAGTTTGCACGACCTTGAATACGGTGGGCTATTTAACATGGCCAATCCACCTAACCTGCACATCTTTGAATTGTGGGAGGAAACTAGCCCACCCAGAGGAAAGCCATGCGCACACTGGGAGAGCGTGCAAACTCCACACAGACGGTCGCCCGAGGGTGGAAGCCTACAAAGTACACTGGCACTCATTCTGCATTGTTGAGAGGTTTACATCTTGCATATGGTGTAAGACTTGCATAAAATATTTCAGAAAATTGCAGGGTTAGTTGTTTTGCGGTTGGGAGATAAAGCATCCTCAGAATAGTCCTTTACGTGCAACTGATTAATCGTTACGGTGATAATTTAACTGAAATAGGATGCCCCATTGTAAAGTTGTTAATTTATTTTGAGAAATATAGTTTACGTGCAACTAATTAATCATTAAGATAATAATTCAACTGAAGTGCGATATCCAATTGTAAAGTTGTTATGAGCAGTTAATTTGTTTTGAGAGGTACAGTTGAAAAGGTTTTTATTGGCTATGCACCTGTTCCAATAAACATCACGTCATACTGTCCATCCACAGCCTCAACCCGATCCACAGCAATCCGGGTAAACTTGTAGTCCACACCGACTTGCATTAGCACCGGCTGTTTGCCCACAGGGTAGACAGAGTCATGCATGAGTGGATGAGTCCGAATGAAGAAGATTGCTTCATCTGGATATTCACGAGTTGACTTGAAGCTCCCATAGGTGCTGCTGGGACACTGCAAGTAAATAACAAGTGGAAATGTAAAACTGTGACAGATAAGACTTTGCACTTCCAGGTTTTCACGAAATTGTCACTGACGATCGAGTGTGATTTATAGGTTTTCCGGCCTTGGGCGACTATCCATGTGGAGTTTGCACATTCTCCCCATGTCCACGTAGCTTTCCTCTGGGTGTTCCAATGATTGAGTGATTTCTGGAAGATGGTACAAAATAAACCACCAGGGAAATCTCTGAAGTTGGCTTGCTATAAAAATGTGAGGTGTGATTAATAGAAGACCACATTATATTTAATAATTGTTGATTCAAAGCAGTTTTCCAGGTGGCCTGATGAATATTTCGCTCACAAATTGACTTTGCTGAATCTGATTGTTGCACAATTGGTTTCTCAAAGCATTTATGTTTGAACCAGGATTATCAGGGCTGTTAAGACAACAGAATAGCCAATTGTCTAGTTCTGAAGAAGAGTCTCTCACAATGCATAAACGTGCCAGGATTTATTCTAATTCTCTGCTCCCCGCCCCCATTTCAAATGGATTTCCAACATAAGTTGTTGGACTCAAAATCTATTCCCATTCATGTCTTCAGGAAGTAATTCCAGTTAAAGTGTCATCACTCTTGTAAGCAAATGTGTCAGTCAATTTCTGCAGAACAGGAAGAGGAACAAATGTGATAAGTGGCCAGTTAATCTACTTTTGATGTGTGGGCTTCAGGGTGAATATTGCCCAGAACCGCAAAAGCAGCTTCCTGTTTGTCTTTGAGTAACTCCATGAGATCTTTTACATTGACTCAATCAGCCATTGTAATTTCCAGGGGGAGAGATTTCATCTCTGGGAAGAAGGCCAGCGCTGGGTGGGTGAAGCTCATGATTTGCACTGATAATGACACATGATGTTAATGTTATCCCTATTTCTCTCTGCATTTCTTCCCCAGTCAATGGGACAAATTGCATGAGAACTGTAAATGTATTGGGTTTGATGCCTTTCTTTTCATGCTCTAGCACATTTTATCTTCTTCTTTTACCATTCTTTGGGTGCAGGGTTAGTGAGCTGGTTAGCTCATTGGGCTTGGTGAGCATGTAGTTCAATGGCAGGCGCTCAATTCCCACTTGAGGGGAGGCAGATCTGGAACTGAGTAAGGCAAGCTAGAATTTCCAAAAACTGATAAGAAAACAGCTCAGATGAAGCATGGGTAGGCCACAAATTTGTCTTCATGCCAAGCATACACGACATGGATGGATGAACTGCATTGTTATGTTCAGGCCCACACAGGAAATTTTCCCAGACTGACACACCAGAGAGCAAAAAGAATTTCAGTTTTAATTTAATGAGATCTACTGACTCATATAATCCCTATAGCGTGGCAGCAGGCCATTCGGCCCTTTGAGTCCACACTGACCCTCCAAAGAGCACCCCACCCAGATCCACCCCCCTACCCTATCTCTGTAGCCCTGTGTTTCCCATGGCTAATCCACCTAACCCATAGATCCCTGGATATATAGGCAGTTTAGCATGGTCAATCCATCTAACCTGCACATCTTTGGACTGTGGGAGGGAACTGGAGCACCTGGAGGAAACCCACACAGACATGGGGTGGAAGTGCAAACTCCACACAGACAGTCACCCAAGGCTAGAAATGAACCTGGGTCTCTGGCACTGTGAGACAGTAGTGCTAACCACTGAGCCCCTGCTAAACTAGATTCCTTGAACTTCTTCCTGAGTTCAGACTGCACATTTCTGATGGCACTAACTTGCCTCCTCAGCTGGATGCCTTCACATGCAGCCTGTTTCTCCTGTCTGTCTTCTCCAATTAACTGTGACCTAGAAATTGCTCTTCAATAACTTTTCAATGTTACAGCCCAGAGCACACTGGTCACCGGAAGTGCACACTGCCTTCGATATTATTAATATTACTCACCGTTCCAGGGCGAGGGAAGGGGACACGCCCTGGGTAGGTCACCCACTTGTAGTCAGGGCCCTCTTTGTGAGCAAACTCTCCTTTGAAGGCCATTATAATGTCAGCCATCTTGTACACACAGACCGCTGACCCATTGAGAATATTGCTGGAAAGAAGCAAAAAATAAAATGGGCACTGGATTAACATTTACATTAACCTCCTTCTATATGAATCTTCTAATTAGTACAATGATGAAGGGATCATGTTTCAAATTCTGGAAGTTAATATGATCTCCTAATTAACTCTTTTAATTGGTTCAATCAATTGTTTTGAGACTGGGAGGAATTTAATCTGAATTTACTAAATTATTTATTGTATCCAGGTGCCTCTCTGAATTGGGCTGCAGAATGGTAAACATCTGATAATCTAATCTGGCACTTTAAAGGCTCTTGTAGTGGATAGGGAGGCTATTTGGCCCATTTTGTGCCAATGCTGACTCATAGAAAGAGCTATTTGGGGAGCTAATGGTGTGGTGTTAAAGTCACTGTCAAACAATGCAGAAGCCCAGAGAGCATTGCCTGGGGCAATGGGTTAAAATCCTCAAGTTCAAATTCAATTACTATAGTAAAAATATTATTTTTAAAAAACCTGGAATTGAAAGCTAGTCTTGGTAATGATGGCTGGAAACTACTATCAATTATTTTTAAAACCCATCTAATTCACTAATGTCCTTAAGAGAAGGAAATCTGCTCTCCTTAACTGGCCTGGTCTACATATAACTTCAGAACCACATCAAAAGGGTTCACCATTGACTTGGTGATCAGGAATTAACAATAATTGCTCGCCTCACCAGAGATATTTATATCCCATGAATGAATAAATTAAAAATTAACTAATCCTACCCCCTGTCTATTTTTTCCCTTTTCAAGTATGTATCCAGTTGCTTGTGGATTTCCTTCACCCTTACTCATAGCTGCACTGAACCCTTAATGGGTCAAAGAGGTTTTCCAAGCTCCCACAACTTACAGGACTTTTTCAAGTCTTAGCTCCAGCACTTTGTTGCACCTACAAACCCCTGGGGTTTTTTTTCCTCAGCACAGGGCTGCCCTTGCCTTCTCATTGATCATCCTTTTTATGATGCACCTACTGACTCCTCGAACTTCTTCCTGGTTCAGTGCAGCCGGAACTCAATGATGAAGTTGCCTCCTCAGGAGCACAGCTCAACTGAATGTTTTTGCATGCAGCCCACTTCTGCCTATGTCTCACCGTAACTGGGAGCTAGAAACCACTCTTCAAAAACCCCTGAAGAGTTCTGATTGACCTCCTGAAACTCTTGCAACAAACAAACGCTTGCTCCTAGGCAGTATTGAATTTAACTAATATTTTGGAACAGTCAAATGTTTCAACCTCTTGGAATGTTACACCTTCCATTAGCTCTTAGAGCACATGGTTCATACTGAAACAAGAAAGAAATTTAGCTTCCACACACAATGCAGTGGTCCAAGATGTGGTCCAACACTCACTTTCTCAAAGACAATTAGGGACAGGTAACCATGCCTATTTTGCCTGCAAAGTGCACAATCTAAGATGAATTAAAATAACTAATGATCTTCTAAAAATGGAGATCAATTGCTCAGATGACAAGGGGTATGAAAATACAAGGAGTCAAGATAACATTATGCAAACTCTGACCAGACTACAAATGCCGCACACCTCATGGCAATCCGGAACATGAAACCCTGGGCTTCCTGTGTACATTGCCAAGACTGTGCTGCTTCAGGAATGATAATTGTGGCTTGTTTAGAAACTTTATCTGCTCTATCTGAGCTACTGATAGTTTAAGTTGATCCTTGCTGTCACACGGAGCAATAACATATCAAAAAATTGACAAACTATCAGCAGTCACATTGCCGGAGAGGAAGTCCTATGACCCACATTCACTTCCAGTCAGTAACATGTTGCCTCACATGCAGACAACAGCAAATTCCAGTGGCTGCATATCTCTTTGTTTTCAACTTTATCCAGATCTCTTCAGATTCAGATCGGCACCATTCTGAAAGAACCTGCATTGATTTCCAACTCGCCCTCACACTCGTTGAACTGTCTTTGCCTCCTGGTTCCCCCTATTGTCTCCAATCTAAAAGTCACACCCTAAAGCAGAACGCTGAGGATGCTGGAAATTAGAGCAGAAAATGCTGAAAATACTCAGTAGGTCAGACAGCATCTATTCTGTCTCTACCAAAGCCAAGAGATTCAATAAGTGTTTCTCCTCTTTTTCAAAATCTCATCCTCACGTTCAAATCTCTTCCAGGCTTTGTCCTTCCTATGAAGAGTAAATATTTTCACCGTAATATTCTTCTGAGAAACCTGCTTTCTTCTGATTCTTATTATTGTGTTCCTCGCTTCCTTCGTCTCCCCATTGTTAGTTGTAGACATTGGATTCTGGGATTCTCTCTCTAAACCTCTCTGTCGTGATGCCCCACTTTGGACCAAGTGACATTTCCAAATATTTTGTTTTCTTTGGCCTAGTGCCTGCCATTGTTTGATTACACTCCAGTGAAGCACCTTATGGGTATTTTACATGATGAAGATGCTACATAAATGTAAGTTGTTGTTGTTCTTGAACTGTTTAATCCTGGTTCTTAGCCAGATGTTTAAAGCCCTTTTTAAAGGCTTAGCCATCAATCACCATTACTGGGTAAGTGTTATAACTATACCTTCATTGGAAGATGGCAGTAAGAAACATTCACCTCAGGGCAGGACTGACACAGGGAGTCATTACACAAAGTACGAATGGAGGGTCACATTTATGGGCTCCTCTAAGAGCTGAGTAAGTAAAAAGGTGTGTTACAGCTCACTTAGGTATTGTCAATCACTGTGGCAACAGACGTTTCTGTATGCATGTTGTAAACTGAATAAAACCAGAAATTGCTGGAAAGGCTTAGCAGGTCCTGCAGCAACTGTGGAGAGAAATCAGAGTTAACCTTTCAGGTCGAGTGACCTTTCCTCAGTTCTTTTACAAACTGGAATGATAGACAGTGATGGCAGGGGCTCCGATTTCTTTCTATCACAAGACTGACCAGGAATCTTTCAGACTCTTTTTGGCCGTCGTTAAAAGGATTTGTAGATTGATATTCAACCCAAAATGGACAGGTCGTTTTAAACGCCTTTTTTAAGGTGGGTTTTCCTTTTCCTTCCAGACTGAGGCAGAGTCATTATCCATTGCACTACACAACCCCCAGGTAAAAGGCAAACAAGGTTATACCAGAAAACAAAGATTAGTGCAAAGCCCACAGACTGTAGGATGGATGGAAAACTCTGAAGGAGGCAAATCCAAGGGATGCAAAGAGGTGGCCCATGTTTGAGGATCTGGTGAAGGTCAGGGGATTGCACAAACGATACTTAATTTGAAAACGATGATAAAGAAAAGTAGAGACACAAGAGAAACATCCAGATTTGTTCTTTCTAAATATAAGTATGCACTACTAAGAATATGGATAGAATTGTATCACCACGCCCCTCTCAATAATATAGCTACATATAATGACAGAGAGGAGATGATTGAGTATTTTGCCTGTCATTCACCACTGAAGACCACACTGTTGCAAGTCATAGAATCCCCATAATGTGGAAGCAGGCCAATTGGCCCAACACTGACCTTCCGAACAGCATCCCATCCAGACCCATCCCCCCTAACCCTATAGGCCCTGCATTTCCCATGGTTAATCCATCTAATCTGCACATCTCTGGAAACTATGGGGCAATTTAGCATGGCCAACCTACCTCATCTGCACATTTTTGGACAGTGCAAGGTAACTGGAAAACCAAGAAACCCACACTGACACGGGGAGAATGTGCAAAATCAACACAGAGTTGCCCAAGGCTGGAATCGAATCCATGCCCTAGCACTATGGAGCAGCAATGCTGGCCACTGAGCCACCATGCCACACCAAGTGGCTGGAATTGTTTGTGTGTGGGATTTCCTCCGCTGACTATTTTCTTGGCGTAAACACTGATTTTACTAGAAGATTGCTGTAGTTTCAAACATGAGTTCTGTCGATGTAAAATAAAGGGGTGGACTGGATTTTCCATACAAGGCTAGGGCACAGAAGGTGCGAATCTATCCAGGCCCCTCGCTGAGGAGAACAGTCAGTACTTGGGATTTTCACAGAGCTGTCCCTTTCAACAACAAGGACACCAATTTCCAGTGAACGGGATCGCGAAGATAATCAGAGCTAGTCAGAGGCGGTTAGGCTTAAGAAGAACGATAGGCCACATGGCTGTGAAGTTACAGAGAAAGTGCTTTAACTCTATTTGCCACATTACAGGAAGTTCATGGAGGCTTTGGAGAGGGTGCATAAGAGGTTTACGAGGCTGCTGCCCGGGTTAGAGGGTAGGAGCTATAAGCAGAGACTAGAAAAACTCGGGTTGTTTTCTCTTGAGCAGAAGGAGACTCGATGGAAGTCTATAAAATAATGAGAGGCGTTAACAAGGTTGATGGTCAGAATCTTTTTCTCAGAGTTGAAGTGTCTAATACTAGGGGGTATGTATTTAAGGGCGAGGGAGGGAAAATTCGAAGGAGATGTGAGGAGCAGGCTTTTTACACAGAGAGTGGTAGAAGTCTGGAATGTGCTGCTAGGGGTGGCAGTGGAGGCAGGTATGATAGTGGTGTTTAAGGGACTTTTAGATAGGCACAATATGTAAGTAATGGAGGGATATGGACCAAGAGCAGGTAGAAAGGATTAGTTTAATGTGGCGTCATGTTTGGCACAATATCACGGGCCGAAGGGCCTGTTCCTGTGCTGTACAGTTCTGTGTTCTATGTTTAAAATGCAGGAGATTATAGCAGTGGTGAATCATCTCCACTCTGTCCCTATATGTAACCATGTTAATGAGAGGGAAGTAATGATACCATTGTTCACTGTCCACCAAATCTTTAATTAAAAAATTGTGCTTCTGTCTTGGGCAGTGTTAGGAAGTGGGGAATACACTCTTTAAATTAGGGAAAAACGTTTTGGAAATCCTAGTGCAGTGTTCAAACATTTCCAAGTCTTTCATCAGGAAAAAGCTGTTATTTTAAGAGGGATAGTCAGAACTGTGACATAAATAGCCCCAAAACTGTTGTGGTGCAGCACTTCAAAACAAAAAAATCAAGCTCTGTGATTATTGGCAGATGTTAAAAGGTAGACATGTTTTAAAATACAATTTGGTCGCCCCAATCAAAACGGGAAACATTGAATTTCACTCAGCGCTTCCACTTCCAGACTGCACAATGGGTTTCATCCGAATATTCAGGGAGGAGAGTGTATACTGAAAATATACAAATTGCTCTCCGTCACCACACCAACAGCACGAGTCTGGATCAAGGTCATGCTTCCCCTTCCCCCAGAGATGAACAAATAAACAAGCCCCTTATCAACACATCGCAACCTTTTGAAGAGGCACTTTGTAGTTTCCGAACTGTAAGCGGCCAGTCAGGGGGTCGGCATTGAACTTCCAGATAAGAGACTGCGAGCCCTTTGTGCAGCTTCATTCATCTTAACCAAAGTGAAGCTCTGGGTGACATTCTATACTGTTTTCCCTCTTTGCAACCATTCAGTTTCCAGTTTTAAAGGAGCTGGTTCTTGCTGTATGACAAAACAATCCTGGGACTTCCAGAACAATGATTATCGAAACAGTTATTTTGCTTCGGTGCTTCTTACAGCACCAAATCCCATCCCGCATTCAACTGCCATCCAGCAACAACTCTTAACATTTATGTGGAACCTTCAACGTAATAAATGGTCAAAGGTGCTTCACAGGAGTGTTTCCAATAGTAATAGCACTAATATACTAATGTAATGAAACATTGGGCGGCACGGTGGCTCAGTGGTCAGCACCGCTGCCTCACAGCATCAGGGACCGGGATCGACTCCACCCTTGAGTGACTATGGGGACTTTGCACATTGTCTGCATGGGTCTGCTCCAGCATTCCTCCCACAGTTCAAAGATGTGCAGGTTAGGTGGGTTGGCCATGGGAAATGTGGGGTTACAGGGATAGGTGGTGCAGGGGATGCTCTTCAGAGGGCCAGTGTGGACTCAATGGCCAGAATGGACTGCTTGCACACTGGAGGGATTCAATGAGACAGATCAATGCACTTGATAGTGGCATTATAAGACAAAATAGGGTGCTGATCTGTAAATATATTTAAAGAAGAGATAGATGGATTTTTGGAATAGTAGGGAGTTTATGGCTATGGTGACCAGGAAGGAAAGAGGAGTTGAGGCCCAGGGCAGATTGGTCACTGATCTTATTGGAATGGAGGGGCAGGCTTGAGGAGCCGAATGGCCTCCTCCTCTTCCTATTACTTCAGTTCTTAAGTGTAATTAAAATCTGGAGTGCTTGAAAGTTAGAAATACATGAGCAAAAATACCCAGGAAGGTTGTGTGGCTGAAACAGATTGCAGACTTAGAAAGGAGCAAGATCATGGAAGGAGTTGAAATTAAGGATGAGAATTTTAACTAAGAGTTAATACAGGGCCGCAACATCAGGTGAAAAGGACTTAGCACACATCAGGACATGAGCAACAGCTCTTTGGATGACAAAGTCTATGGAACATAGAATGTGAGATCAAACTAATCAAGACTTCTTTAACTTCCAAACAACCTCAACAAACTCCACGGATATGGAGAGAGGAATGGAATGCTCTTCAGAGGGTCAGTGTGGACTCAATGACCAGATTGGGAAGACACATGGGAACAGTGCAAATTGCAAATTCCCTTTCCAAGCCACACACCATCCTGGCTTGAAATTATATCACGGTCCCTTCATTGTCACGGAGTGAAAATCTTGGAACTCCAGCCCTAACTGTGGTGCACTTGCTCCCAATGATCCAGACTACAACAGTTCAAAAATGCGACTCATCACCACCTTCTCAAGGGCAATTAGGATGCCCACATCTCATGAAAGAATAAAATATAAAACCAACCAGGAGTGTGATAGAATAGTCACAGTCTAGAAATAGAAAAGCATTAATGAAGGTTTCAACATCAGATGAGCTGAAGCAGAGGTTGGACAATGTTATTGATGTAGAAATAGGCAGTTCCAGTATTTCAGATGAAAGTTGGTATTCAGCGTAAAGAGGTGGTATTAGGACAGGTGACCAAGGCTTAGACAAAAGTAGTAGGTGTTAAGGTTTTAAAAGCAAAAAGATGGGCAGAGAAAATTAAGGAGTGAGAGCCCAGAGCTTTTAAGGTTGAAGACCAGGGTCATGATAAGTTAGCATGAAGGAACTTAAAAATGGATTGGAACCTAGAATTGGAGGGCTCGCTGAATTCTTTGGTTTTTGAAACCAGGTTGCTTCAATCTGACAGCCTGAATGATTGCTGCAGTCGATGTTTTAAGGTCCTCAGATTGATCTCATCAGTAAAACACATGAGTTTCGGATCATCTGTGAGATCAGGTATTATTAACAGCCACCTGATGAAGGAGCAGTGCTCTAAAAGCTAGTGCTTCCAAATAAACCTGTTGGACTGTAACCTTGTGTTGTGTGATTTTTATCATTGTCCATCCCAGTCAAACACCAGCACCTCTAAATTAGGACCCAGTTTTTAATGATAGTATTGGCATAATTTGGGTTTTTTTTTCTCTATAAGGCTTGGATGAAGCTATGGGCTGAAGCTTTCCTGTGGACAGGGCTCTCACCTGGATGTTGTGAAAACTCCGTAGATCAGTGGATTTTTTTTGTCTTTCCCATTCAGCACGAAGACATCCTCTGCAAATAAAACAGGTGCATTGATATTAACAGTAGATAATAAGCAGGAACCCTGATCTCTTTGTCTTTCCACAATGGCAAGAGGCCATTTGACCAGACTGAGTTTGTGCCTGTTCTGCAGAATTACAGTGCCTTGTACAATAATAGGATTTATATGTAACATCCAACCATGCCCTTTCGGTGGCCCAAAGTACTTTAAAAGTGATGGCTCACCTTTGATGTTCAACCACTGTTAGAATCCAGGCAAACATGGATTTCCCAACAGGGTCTCACAAACAGCAAAGAATTGAAGGGCCAGATAGTGATGGTTGAGGAAAAGATAATGGCTAAAAGGCCATGGATCCCCTCTTTAGCAAGGTGGGATCGTTAACAGTCATACAAGATGAGAAGCTACACTCAACATTTCATCTGAAAAATGGCACCTCCCACAATGCAACATTCTCTTGGTACTGTCCTGAAATGTTAGCCAATATAGAAGCTGGTGTCATGGATGTGAATTTATGGTGTATTTGGCCAGAAGTCAGAAACCAAATGGGGGCTCATACCTGTAATATCTGTGACATTCACTCAATTTCCTAACATTTCTCTAGGATTTTTGCCCAGGTTACAGCTGCAGACTCCCCCAGGAAATTCAACCACCAAAAGCTTTGCAATAACATCGAAGTTCCAAACTCAAAGGTCTTTTCAACCAGCCCACCAACCCGGGTAGAATAACAAATGGAAGATGTTCCAAGCTACAAGCTTTTCCCACCTTTACCGGTATTCCCTTATCCACCCCCACACAAAGATGATCATAACTGGCCCTCGTACCCAATGCTGCCATGTCACTTTGATTGTTCTTTACGTTCAAGCTCTGTTTCCACTCTCAATTGCAGTTCTGCAGCAGCAGAAGTCAAGTCACTGTCTTAAAAGGACCTGAACTGGAATGAGTTTGGTAAAGTAAGTTCAGTATTTCTACAGCATCGGTCACTGTATTACTCATCTACCTTTTTCCAGAGTGGTTGAGTTGAGAAGGAATGTGCACTGTCAAGCATGTGGATGTTTATAAATAAGTACCAAAGCATGCTAACTATCCTACAGACTCTATTTTCCTATCGCTGCTGCCCGCATGCTTCCATCTCAGCAGAGGTGTCAGGTATTCGGAAACAATCTTTCACTTCATCTGGATCACTGAACACATTATCAATCACAGGCAGAACGCTCTATAAGTTTACACTAACAAAGCAACTAATTGACCACCATGAAATAAGCCTAAGGGCTCAAGTGACAGAACATTGATGGCGCTCTGAAAGATGAATTGCTGCATAAATTTCATTATAACATGGACAAGGTGTTTAGAGACAGCTTTCAATGCAATATGCACAATGACGATACACAGGACAGATGTCTTTTAATACTCAGTGCTGCTTTATACCTATTTCTCTGGAATCTCCTCCAGCTCTCCAAGATCATGTGTAAACGTCTAACAGGAATAATACTCTGACAGTGGCTACTGAGCATAAGTACAAGGTGCTATGTCAAAGGATATCAGGTCTCTTGGGACTGAGACTTGATGGAAGAAGACACTAGCAAAACCCTACTCTTTTATATTTCTGGATTCAGTTTACAGGGAATAAACATTAACAGTTTGCACTAGTTTTGCATTCAGCTCTTGTACATCTCAAGTTCCTAGAAGGTCCCAACGATATTCTGAAACTACATTCCTTGAAATTTGATGGTCCCTGACTTCCTTCCCCCTTACTGAAGATGGCTGTGCCATCAGCCACTTAATCCTTCAACTCTGCTGATCTATCACGGTGTCTGTTCTTCTCTCTTACTTTTCCTCTCTTTAACGACCATTTCTCTGAGAAAGCTTTTGATAACCTGTGCCAATACCTCCTTTTCTGGCTTTGTGTCACTTTTCTATCTGCTGATGATGCTCCTATAGAGCGCTGTATTAAAATATGCTACATAAATGCAAGTGGTTATTGTTCTTGTAGCAGGAACTGGAAGCTATTCAGATCTTTGAGTCTGTTCCAATATTCAAGGTGTTAATAGTTGAATCAGCTCTCAATATTTTTGACCCCTTTGATCTACGTCACTTGCCCAACAGAAATGTATTGATCTCTGTCTCGAAAATTTCAGTTGACCCCCAGAAGCCTTAAGGGAGTAAGAGTTAACAAATACTCTTTGTATTATGAAACTTTTGTTAGTGCCTCGCTTTTGTTCTTTTGCAGCCAAGAACTCCTTCCAAGCACTAGTCAGGAATAAGATACGCTGTATCTTGAACTGTCAACATTATATATTTCAACTGCAGTGGAACTGTTGGTGTGAGACACAGCAATTTAGGGATACACATGGGGGCACATGTTAACAATTGTAAATTCCAAATGTTCACAAAATACAGCAGTACCCATTTTCCTGAAAGGCGATCCTGCTGTACACGCTGAATATGTGCATGGGAATCTTTTACTCCCAGTGTCCTTATTTCCCGCTGTCAGTTGTGCGCTTATAAACCAGCTCATGAGTGAGACAACTGTGCCAGTTGTAACAACTAAATTTGGCATTCACCAATATAATCTCTTGAACCATTCCCTGCGTTTTGGCTATGATCTTCCTTGCGGAATCCCACAGAGAGTTTAAGCAGTGTGATACTCACGCAGTTCATCAAAATGGGTTTGAATTCCCTCGGAGCCCGGAACGGAACACACCAGCCGCGCCTTCAGAAAGGTACTCCACTTGTTGACCAGACTGCGTTGACCACCAATATCATTCTGGGAGAAACAAAAGAGCTGCATGAACTGGGGTCTGCAGGAAGATGCTGCACCCACTTTACACTGGTCATCCCTCTTTGTCCTCAGGCTGGTCATCCAATCTGGTCAGAGGTAGGTACTGCAGATGCTGGAGATTAGAGTGGTGCTGGAAAAGCACAGCAGGTCAGGCAGCATCTGAGGAGCAGGAAAATCAATGATTCAGGCAAAAGCCCGATGAAGGCTTCTCGGATGCTGCCTGACCTGCTGTGCTTTTCCAGCACCACTCTAATTTGGTCATCCAGTCTGACCTTAGAATATAAAGAAGAACTTAAAGAGTTGGAGATCTTGTGTAGGATTTGAAATTCTTAGCAGTAAAGCTATTCCAATCCAGGGAGCGCTGTACTGGAGGAAGTCTAACTTAAAAAAGCTGTGTGGGGTTCTGACCCAAGTGGATTGGAATCAAGGATCGGAGGTAACATTGTAAATGAAGGTCTTTTGTGGTGCAATGGTCCCTCTGAGCCAGGAGGCCCAAGTTCAAATCCCACCTGTTCCAGTTAACGCGTCGAAATGGATTGGTTTGAAAAAATCTAACGCGGTAAATGAGCAAAGGGAAGCCTTCAAGAAAGATGCAACTCAAGGACAGACCGGATTCATTCAATGCAACGGTAAGGAATAGCATTCACAACTAGAGTGTCCTGGATGACTGAAGATTTGGAGATCGCAATGAAACAGATAATTGAGATATGTGATAATTATCAGATTTGCAATTTAGCAGGGAACCCATTAAATAGAGAAGAAGAATGGGGGGAGGAGAGGCAAGGGACACAGAGAACTTATCAGAATAGACCGTTGGGTAAAACAAAAGAGAACTTAAAAGGTTTTGTAAATATATAAACAGTAAGTATGGTCATAGGAAAGGTCAGACTCTAGATGTTCTTGCAGAAGCAAGGAGCATGGTTTATTTACTCATCGAGTATTTTGTATCGCCCAAGAAAAGGATGCTACCAATGTCAGAGTGAACGAGAAGGCAATCACAAATTAAGATGACACATGAATAAATAAAAGAGGAGTATTCAAAAGGCAGGCAGTACTCCAAGAGGAAAAGTCACTCAATCTGGATCGGCTGCATTCTAGGCTACTAAGGGAAGTCATAGTGAAAATTACAGAGTCTCTGACCATGAACCCTCAATCACGTTTAGAAAACAGGGCAGTTCCAGAAAACTGAATAAATAGAAAATATTAGAGACATCTTTAATCCAAAAAAAAGGGGAGCAGATAAACTTGACAATTACAGACCAAACAGTCGATGGCGGGGATACATTTAAAAATAATAATCTAGTACAATATTAATTACTAATAAAAAAAATGTAATGATAAATTGCTAAAAGCAAATTATATTTGAATAATTTTATTGGAGCTCAAAAATTAAGGGGGGAATTAAGGGAACTGGGAGTTAACCTTATAGAGAAGTGTAAAATAGCTAAGGGGACAGTTAATAGTAAAACACAAAAACTGCAAATGCAAAACATGAATACAGGATGAACCTTGGAAGTTTAAAATGGCAATCAATTCAGTCCTTTTGACAAAGAGCAGTCAAAACATAGAACAGAATTCTAGATAGTGTGGAGGAGGCAAAACCACTTTAGAAACATTTGATTGTTGCGATGGTTGGGGGGGGCGAGTGACATCAGATTGTTCTGAATGAAAAACTAGAATTATTTTGAAGGATTTCCCTCTTTTATGAGAATTATGCAGTCTGATAAATTATAAAACACTCTCGTTCATCCTGACTAACTGTCAGAATATTGGGTTCAAACAGGATTTCTATGATATGGTTCTCCAACACTTAGCAATTGATGATTTTGAATCTCATAAACCACAAAACTCATTGTAAAGTGTGGGCTGTCATCACAAAATCTCCATGTGGAAATGTGAATCAATTCTCATGTTTTTCTGTTCAGTTTCTCTGGTTCACTGCTGCTCGCAGCTAACCACACCCCTCACCTTACAAACCCGAGCCACTCTCGAGTAGATGACCTTCCCATTGCCATTATCCACTTCCAGAGCACGCTCGGTGAAAAATAAGTATACTTTGTCGTCCTCCACATTGTTGCTCTCTGCAATGGCATTGACCTTCACGAACCTAGGGTCTGAAGAGGAACAGAGAGAACTAAACCAAGTGTAGGGCATGCACTGGTACTTTCTACATGACCACAAAATCTCACCTCAGTCCATATCAACCAGCCAATCCAGAATCCAGCATAACTGAGACTCATTCTCTCCTTTTTGCAGTCAAAGACAAAAGACTAATTGTTCTTTTGTCTGGCATTAAGAGAATGTGTTCAAAGTCAACTTTAATATAGAATCCCTATAGTGTGGAAGCAGGCCATTCAGCCATTTAAGTTTACACTGCCCCTCCAAAGAACATGCCACTCAGACCCACCAAAAACCCTGCATTTCCCACAGCTAATCCAACTAGCCTTCTCATCCCTGGACACTATGGGCAACTTAACGTAGCCCATCCACCTAACCTGCACATCTCTGGGAGGAACCCATGTTGATACAGGTAAAATGTGCAAACACCACACAGGCAGTCACCTGTAGGTGGAGTCAAACCAGGGTCCCTGGTGCTCTGAGGCAGAAGTGCTAACCACTGTGCCACCGCGTGACTGCAATGTTCCAGTATTCACACTTCTCTCACAGGTTACAGCTGGAGAATTGTAAAGCAGAGAGACAGACTACTTAGTTTGTCATGACTGTTGTTGAAAAAGCCAATCAATTTGTCCCTATTCCCCTGCTCCTCCCCATTACACTGCAAAGTTGCCTCTCTTTTTTTACTAGCATTGATTTCATTTCTTTTGTATCTGAATATTTCCCCTTAGCAAAACAAGAAACACTAAGTTTCAGGCCGCAGTTTCTAGGCAAGGTATTATACACCGCATTGGTAAACTAACAGGATGGGTCTAATGCCGGGATTGGGAGCTTTACTCAAACCTAACCCTCACCTTGCAGCCACGTCGAATCGTATTGCTCAGTGCGTATCACACGACGATGTCCCAGGCTACGAAAGAATGCCACGTCCCGGCTCATGAAATCAGAGGATATTCCAGCGTACAACTCACCTTCTGGAAACAGAACCAGGATTCATGACTTAGCTTAACAATTTCCTGGTGTGCTCACCCAAACAAATAAGTGGGAAGGAAAAGATGGTACTGCTCATCTCACCAGAACAATTCCCCAGGGAATGATGGGACCTTTTAGCTGTCCAAGCTATCAAAAATACAAATACAAATACTACAGTAGCGCCTCGACTTACGAACTTAATCCGTTCCGGGACCCGGTTCGCGAACTGAATCAATTTTTCCCATTGTTCAGATAACGTAAGAATGCTTGAACGGCTGTTCACAGCGCACACCCCAAAGACGAACTGAATGAGATCACGCGGGGCCCGAGAGCTTTTGCATTCAACAAGTGCGTAGCAAAGCAGAACAATGAAACCACATAGTCGCACACGGGCTTTTTTCGCTCGTACCTTCGTTCGCACCTTGAATTTCGTACGTACGTTGAAGCAAACTTTTACGTACAATCCTGTTCATAAACCGATTCGTACGTGAACGGGGTCGTTCGTATGTCAAGGCGCTACTGTATATAGATCAGTAATATCTGGGTAATACTTAGCACAGGTAAGCATTCTCATGTTCTGTTAGTACAAACACTTCCTGTGTATCACATCTTTCTTATCCTTTACAACACACATATCCGTAGCAGGAGGTGGTCATTCAGCCCCTCAAGCCTGCTCTGCCTTTCATGGCTAATTAGATCAAAGCCGCAACTTCACTTTCCTGTCTGTCTCACACACCCTTTGTTAAGTTTGGCTTCTATCCAACCCTGTCCTAAAATATTCAACATATCCTTTGCATTAGCCCTCCCCTGAGACATGTTAGATTGTTGGTCCTGGATATTGACAGGAAGTTTCTGAACAACACTGAAAAGGGTAAATGTTATTAGCATTGAAAATATTTCTCTCTGCGCTGTCGAATCAGATATGGTGGTGGTAGCACTTATGATTTTCAATAATTTATCAGTTCAAGCCCCACTCCTGCATTTAAGCATCTGATCCCACCTGGCACTCATGTATTGTGCTGAGGAAATGCTACATCAGTGAAGTTAAAAATCACACAACACCAAGTTATAGTCCAACAGGTTTAATTGGAAGCACACTAGCTTTCGAGTGACACTCCTTCATCAGGTGATTGTGAAGGAGCGACGCTCCGAAAGCTAGTGTGCTTCCAATTAAACCTGTTGGACTATAACCTGGTGTTGTGTGATTTTTAACTTTGTACACCCCAGTCCAACACCAGCATCTCCGAATCATGACGACATCAGTGAAGGCTGCTCTGCTTGTCAGTGTAAGAGATCTCGCTGAACTACTAAAGAACAACAATGGGGTTCTCCTTGTGTCACAGCCATCTTTCCCCTCTCAAAACAGCACAAACACACAGATTCAGCGCTCCACTTATTCTGCTGGTGGCAAATGTATTAGGAGCAGCATTAGCGTTCAAAATAGTGAATTAATCTGTTCCAAAGTACATTGAGACGACCAGAGGAGGTATAAGGTACTAGTTCAATGTGAGGGCCAATTTTTCTGACCTTGATTTCAGGGAGCTCTACTTCCTGAAATAATTCCTTTGTGGTTGGAGCTGTAAAAGATAGGGGGATGATAAGGCTTCGAGGGTTCAGCAATGTGTGGAGCTCTATTTTAAATACTGTATGCTTGCCCTTGTGAAAAAAGAAATCCTGTCTGGACTAATTTACTTAAGTTGTTAATCTGGTCAATTTGAAGTGCCCAAACATAAATTATAGATGAGTTCATTCAACTAGACACTAGAAGTAGCAGAAAAGCGAGGTGGAGGGAAATGTTGAGGATGTGATTCACCGAGTGTGGCAATACAGTGATGTTGGTCCAGCTTTCGTGGACCGAGACCAATTAGCTGCTTATTCTAATGCAAAATCAGCTGTGCCTTATCAACTTGATTGAGTGTGATAGTATTGTGGTTATGTTATTTGGACTAGGAGCCTAGAGGTCTACAATGTTGCTTTAAACCATCGCTTGTATTACACTATAACACATTTTTATTGTTTCCTCTAGCTGGTTTCATGGTTGCTGTGGGAGTAAATGGTAGAAAAAGTTACAAAGTATGACAATGGGAGTGTCTGAAGAAAATTTATCTGACACGTCCAACCATAACTACCCAAATGATAACCATGTAAATGATGTGTACCTCATGTGGCTTCAAAGGTACATTTTCACCATAAAATTAGTTTTCAGCAACAACAACATCTGATTGAGGTAGTGCCTGTTTCAACAGTTCAAGAGGCTTCACAGGAGTGAAACCAGGAAAGGAAAACATTGACATTGAATCAAAGGTGGTGATATCGAGATCAGAAATTAAAGGCTAGATCAAGAAGATAGGAGCATCTTAAAAGCAGGAGATGGAGATAGGGTGTTGCAAGGCAGAAGGCAGACATTAAGGACATTGGGCTCTGGACTGCTGAATGTTCAACTACAAATAAAGAGGTGATAAGAGTCAGGGATGTACAGGAGGTCATAATGGAGAAACGCAGCGACATCAGAGGCTGGGGCATGTGGGGGGAGGGGAGGGGTTGAGGTGCAAAACCATAGAGAACTTTGAAAACAAAAGGATGAGAATTTTTAAAGTTGATGCACTGGTTCCCATAAGTCATGATTAATGTGTTAATGAAGCTCAAAGCTAAACATAAGATTAATGCTTTCCAGAGGGCTTGGGGTGGAGGGGCACCATCCTTTCACCTCCGGAACTTGGATTTGAATCTAGCCAAGGCTGATGGGATCCTTGTTGGTTTTTGAGGTTCAATGTGAAATGAGGCAGTAAGTTCACTGGGATCACAGATCAACGTTATTACAAGAGTGATACAGTGGTTAAGAAACTGGGAAACACGGTTAGACATTCAATGTGGGATAATGACAGGTTCAATTTGTTCTCATGGACTCCTGAAAACAAGAATATTATTAAGATATAGCAGTGAATCCATCTATCTGAAATTCAGGTTATGACAGAAGATTAAAGAATTCTGCCCTCTTTCTTTTTGAAAGGGAGCTTCCAAGATTTGAAAAGGAAGTTAACAAACTTAAGATGCTAAACTGTTCACTGAGTTCAAAAACACAGACACAAGCTGCAGTTTATGACCCCAGAGAATTGTCTAGTCTTGATCATTATCGAGGACTCCCTGCTAGATATGCACATGGATGGGAAAGGATGGGATGGGGTTTGGCTGTGATGCCTCCAGAGTTAAATAGCCCCATCACACTAGATGACAAGATTCTCTCATGAATCATGATCTGCCATAATACTCAACACTTTCGGCAGCTAATGTCCTCACGAGTGTAAATTTTGCAATTCAGCACAGCTGAATAGAAGTCACAGGTTAAGTGCTTATTGCTGCTTATTAACCTAACTGAAAATGAGTGCCTCGCCTAGCCAGCTCAGAATCTCTGGGTTCACTGCTGCTGTGAGGGTTAAATCAGAAATCATCTTGTGAGGTCACTGGTTCAGAAAAAGAACAATTCGATCGTTCTTGTATGTTCCAAAGAGGTGTGTGGCAGGAAAATAAAGATCAATTCTCTTCAGGAATGTGGAGCATTCCGCACACAATGTATATATTCTGGAGAGAGCAACTTATAGCCAAGATTGGATTTGTTAATCATATAAATAAATCATACCTGCTGTTGACTGACCCCTGCAATGTTAGGATTTGTTACTGTCTTCAAATATACATCAGGCAACTGGGCCATCCTGCTTGTTTAAACAGGACAGTGTGCTATTCATCAACATGTAAGTTCTCTGTTAGCCCTTGCCTCTGAACTGTCAGCAGCAGACGGCTTGAACATTTACACTCCATATGTTGCATATAGCCTTCAGCGCCTGCATGTGTTTCAGAGACTCTTTCATCCCTGAAACAAATGAAACCAGATGCAGTTGCTGGAACCCAGCATTGATGCTCAAGACAAATTTATACTAAAAGCTGAATCCAATCAAACCCCTTAACAAGGTTGGTCCCGGAGATGTGTGAGAGTTGTGGTACGATGCACACAAGGACGCCCACACAGACGCGCTCATGCACGCACAGGCACGTGCATGTATACACACAAACACGTGTATGCACACAGAACCCAGCCAGCACAGACACACATGCAGCCACCTGCAGACATGCACAGAAACATGCATCAACGTGAACGAATGTAGATATAGGCTTACATACAAATACTCAGGTGCCTGCATGGGGGCATAGATCCATACATACAATGGCCTTGCTATATTCATGCATGTATAGACATTTGTAGACACATGATCACATTTGGTGGTCCCTAGAACTGATTGATTAAGAGCAATCAGTTAATTGATTAGATTAGATTACATTACAGTGTGGAAACAGGCCCTTCGGCCCAACAAGTCCACACCGACCCGCCGAAGCGAAACCCACCCATACCCCTACATTTACCCCTTACCTAACACTACGGGCAATTTAGTATGGCCAATTCACCTGGCCCTGCACATCTTTGGATTGTGGGAGGAAACCGGAGCACCGGGAGGAAACCCACGCAGACACGGGGAGAACGTGCAAACTCCACACAGTCAGTCGCCTGAGACGGGAAATGAACCCGGGTCTCTGGCGTTGTGAGGCAGCAGTGCTAACCACTGTGCCACCGTGCCGCCCACGATTGATTAAGAGCAATCAGTCTCTTAAAAGAATCTTGGCATTCCCCTGACCACAACACCTTGCAACAAGTCTGTCAGCGGAGCAGCAATAGTGTTAATGTTTGGTACTTACAATCTGAACCATGCATTCTGAAAAACCTCATGATTTTCCATTCGATCTTAGGTGAGGTAACACCAGTATTTCTGCTGTTCTTGACAGGTCCTGTCCTATGCCCTAGGTGGGTTACACATCCTTCAACAAATTTGCTCTTGGCAAAGCTTACCACTAAATCAGCTGACTGTAATCTTTCAAAGACAACTTCCCATTGTTCCAAATGTTGAATGCTGGTAGGTCATCAGGGTATACTACACAGTTAGTAATACCAACTATAACTTGTTTGTTTGGCTTCAGGCAAGTGGCTGCCAGATTTCTAATCCGAGAAGCTGCATTTGACATTAGAAAAGGTCATTTGATGTGAGAGGACCAATATTTTGTTAAGAGATCCTGCCTATATCTCTTCAGCTGATTCATTTTAGCTTTTAAGGGAGCACTTCCCACCATGTCCATTCAATAGAGGAATTTGGGGAGGGGTGCACTGGCTACTCTTTTGCCATTTTGGTAGTATTTGCAGAATCTGGTTGGCCTATTAGGCTTGGTCTCTAGAATGACTGGGGAACTGCTTCGTCTGGGCTTAATCAGGTCCCTTTCCAACATGGATTGGATTTCTCCTTTCATCGACACTTACTTCTCGGGATCTAGACAATAAAAGTATTGTTTTATTTCTGGCAAATCTACGTTGTGTGGAGCTAAGGTTGGATAGCCTGGTTTGTCCTTACAAATCTTTAAATTCTGTGAGTAGCCATGTTGGGATACCTCACTGCAACTACATCTAAAACGAAAGTACGGTGTTTAATCTTGCTAATAGTTGGGTGTCGGCTAACCAGATGGTAGGAGGTTCAGTTTGGGAATCGTTCAGGCCTCTGACTACCTACAACCTTGCTATTCTCATTGCCTTCCATACCCTGCCTTACCTCCTGACAGATTTAGAAACATAGAAAAAATACAGCGCAGTACAGGCCCTTTGACCCTCAATATTGTGCCGATCCAAGCCCACCTAACCTACACCAGCCCACTATCCTCCATATGCCTATCCAATGCCCGTTTAAATGCCCATAAAGAGGGAGAGTCCACCACTGCTACTGGCAGGGCATTCCATGAACTCACGAAAGTGCCTCAGTCTTTCCTCATACGATCTTCCTACCATACCAGGCAACATCCTGGTAAACCTCCTGGTTTATCTCCTACCTGGCTGTGGTATTTGTTCAGCATGTTGGTCAATTCATCTACCAACAGTCTGGAGTAAGAATCAAATAATTGGCCTCACCCAGCCTCTTGGTTTCTCTACATAGCCCACTGAAGCAGACTTTCAGGGACTCACCCTATAAAAGTAGTAACACTAACAAGTAGCCCCATTTTAATGAATTTTCGTGAAGTTTTAAGGTGCTCCTGAGTTATGTCACAGAGTCTCGTGAACTGCTCCCAGAACACAAGATATGAAATTTAACAGTGAAAGTTCATCCCCTTGCTCTAAGCATTTTTCCATGATCAGCTTCAGAGCACCTTTTCTTATCTTTCTTAAAGTAATTCAAAGGGACTACCGCCAGAGGACACCCTGGATAGCTCCAAGGTGGCAACAAGAAATCCCAGACCTTTGTCCTAGTCAAGAGGTTTTTCAATGCTGTACAGGCTGATCATCATTTTGAAAGTCTGATAGTATAGTTCCAAGTCCCTTATGACTGTGGGTGATAGGCTGGGTATAACACGCAAAATACAGCCGGTCATAACTTTCTGAAAAACTTCAGACATAAAACTGGCACCTTGGTCTAACTGGATCTCAATCAGTATTCCGTTTTGGATACACTACATTGGGAGAAATGGTTTTGAAGGGTAGGCCTCTGGAAACTCAGCAGCTACAGCCACAAGAGTGGGGACATACTGGCTCTCCATTTGGCTTTTGGCAGGGATCCCACACAGTCTACCAACAGCCTGCTAAATCATTCCCCAAACACTGGTATGGGAATTAGAGGTGGTGGTTTTATATCAGATTAGAGTTTTCCCACAATCTGGCATATCTTTATGGAGGCGAGGCCAGTAAAAACATTGACTGAAATGTGGCTGGGTCTTCTGGATATCCAAATGCTCAGCAATGGGAATTTTGTGAGCTATCCTCAGTTCCCGCTGACGCAACTTGGTGGCAACTGCAATCTGGTGTACCACTGTCCAGAGTTTGTCTGCAAGTCTGTCAGGAGGTATCCATTCAGTCATACAGCATGGAAACAGACCCTTCGATCCAACTCATTCAAGTTTCCTAAACTAAACTAGTCCCATTTGCCTGCGTATGACTCATGTCCCTCCTAAACCTTTCCTATTTGTGTGTTTGTCCAAACGTTCAAAGAAAGCAAAAGAAAAGTCCATCAAGGGCTGACTGACTCTGTTCCTTTAGTCTTCCATTCTGAAGCATTGACGTTCTCTGCAGTGATGAGAGAGCAAGGTAACAACCAACTCTTTCAGAAATTCATCAATAAATCAGAGATTAACCAAACATCATGTCATGGACCACAAAACTGTATCAGAAATGTAGTTTTCTTCACAGTTTTGAACTTGAGAGTGTGAAGGAGAGAGAAAGCTGACAAGTGAGATGTCTTCAGCAACCTAGCGAACAGCGGGTAAAAATCATTCTGGATAGAGAAACATTTCAAATATCATGCAAAATATTGTTGACTTCAACTTTTTATAATACTGGCCTTTTTCTAAATCAGGTTTGATACATGCTTTGTCCAACATCAGATCAGGAACTAACAGCTTCCACATTGGAAGCTCAATTTAATATAGCAGAGGCATTCTGGAACTCCTTTTGCTTTAGCTTTGCTGGGAGCCATTTGTGACAACGCATTCAACATGGGGTTGAAGACTCAGGGAAGACTTACTTAACATTTCCTTTGGGTCAGTCAAATCCCTGAAAAGAAATAAGCATCAGACAGTCAAATGGCATAGCCATGTGTCTACAGTGCCGACTTGGCCTCCAATGATGGAATGTGTTTTAGCCTTTGACCAGGCACATTACACAGGAAGGAAAAATATGCGGAATCTTTTCCTGAAACTGTTCTGTCTCTTTGATCTCACAAAGCCTTTCTGAGAATATTGGGGAAAGCCACTACCTTCACTCCTGCCAAGTCATTTCCTAAAAGGAGCTAGACACTGTCCACAGGCAAACTATGGCCACTCTCCACAGTCAAGTGGGCCAGAAATCAGGTTGTACTCCACAAAGGTATGGGTACATATGCTCCACAAATATGGTTCAATTAAACCTTTGCATTCAATCTTGCTGAGTAATGATACCTATTCTCAGCTAAAGGGTTTGGGTGGCCCCTGTGTCCTACGTATGATGAGGGATTTATCCGCCTCACTCGAGGGGCAGAAAGTTATTTTTCCTCTCTCTCGGGGATCTTGCTCACAGCCCCTGTATCCTCATCAATGTTTACTCAGCCTTATGACAGCAGTGAGAGCAACAGTCTGTCGTGCCCTCTGTCAGGGGCCCTTATCCTGCACTGTGCACCACCAAATCCTAGGGGCTTACCCTGTAACTTCTAGCAATCAGCCCAAAGGGGTCCCATCATTTTGCAATGGAAGCATGCAGGCCTCTGTGCATCACTTCCACCCACAGCACCTCTCTTTCTGGCAATAAGGAGGGGATTTCTTTCCATTCCCAATCAAGTCTCCTTGTCCCTGACACTCTGCCTTCATTTCGCCCTTCCATTTACTATCATTCTCAGGTTCGTGGGGTGGGGATTGTGTGGGAGGGGGGTGGGGGGGAAGGGGAGTTGTGTGACGGTTAAAGGGTTTGCCTTGTGCTAAGGGCTTGTCAACAAGCTCACAGCCATCAGTTAGCTGGCTGCTAGAATGTTTTGGTTTTCTAAGTGGGTTCTTACTGGTGTGAGGGGGTGAACTTATAAATTCTTCACGAACGATCAAAAAATTGAACCGGAGCAGGTTGATTGGAAACACATTTTGGTGGATAAAACAGTGGACTAAAAATGGGAGAACTTCAAAAGAGAGATGATTAGGCTGCGAGCTAAGTAGATTCCCATGAGAAATAAGAAAGGGCTATCAAAAGCTACATGACTAGGGATATTGATGAGAAAACAAGGAGAAGCAGATCAGAATAACAATAGCAGTAGAAATTAGGAAGAGTATTTCTAATGAAGGAGAGAAGCAATGTGAAATATCAACTCTTCTTTCACTCTCATCAGGTACTGCCAGTTTTGCTAAATCCTTCCAGCATTTTCTGTTTCCCCTTTTCTGATTTGAGTGGTCAGGAATCACAGACCAGTTGGAGAAGGAGAACTCAGGTCTCCTCGTCTCCGACGGCAAACTAACCCTCCATCCCTTACATTTTGCCCCAAACAAAACCTAATGCCACCAGTTACTTTGTGATAGTTCCCATGTCAGGCAGGAAGTTGCCTGGTGTGGGCCTCAGAGTTACAACCGCATGGCCCTCACTTCGGGAAGACAAACACATTTCCAATCGTTTCATAGTCACTTTCTCACACCTTAAGGGGTTGTCCCTTATTTTGACATTTGTCTATGCTCCCTAGGGGATGTGATTTCTCCCTTTTTCGCAAGTGGAGAATTGCACGAGAGTCTACTCTTGCCTTTGTCTCAGTTTTCCTTTTGAGCACTGTGCACATGCGCGCCCTCCTCCCCACTCCCTTCCAGGAGATGTCACAATGCTATGGTCGCAGGCACCCACCGACTTGATTCCTCAGTCCCACGATTGAAGTATCTCTTTTTTTTTTTAATTTCCGAAGAGTTGGTCACCCCTGCCACAACCCACTCAGCTGGAGTTAAAATCCGGCCCATACGTGGTAAGCATTTCCCTTTCCCGGTGGTCAACCTTGAGGTTTCCTTTGAAACTAGCAGAAATCCGTCCTATTGTGGGCAACTTCAAAAGCACCCAAAGTAACATGCACAAAGAGCTCCAAGTCTTTAATTACGGACTCAGAGAGAAAATGCTAGACTGGGAACTCACGGCGAGCTGTGAACTTATTATTTGTTTCTGGAACAGAGCACATTTCAAAGGACATCCCAGTTAAAATGAATCAGAAGATGTGGGACGAAATTACTAACATACAAGGACATCAGAGATTCAAACTGCTGATGTTTCTATTTCCTGGAGTCAAACCACATTTCATCTGGTTACCTCCTGATTTTCCCACTTCATGTGACTCCAGTGTCAAAGATTTTAACCCGAACTTCACTGCCCTCGATCTCTGTAGTTGCCCCTTTTTAGTCTCCCTCTTCCCCATAGTTCTCCCCGTTTCAACAAGAACAATTTGCATTTATATAGAACCTTTGATGCGAACGTCTCATGGGAGCATAATGAGTTAAAACGTAACATCAGATGCATGAGGAGATAACAGGAAGGGGTGATCAAAAGCTTGGACAAAGAGGCGGGTTTTCGGGAGCATCTTTCAGTGAGGAGACAGTTAAGGGCTGAGGGAGATTTAGAAAGAATGACAGAACCTGGAAACTAGACAACTAAAAACACAGGCTCCAATGGAAGGACAATAAAATCGGGCAGAAGGCCAGAGCTGGAGCAATGCAGAATTCCTCTGCCTGGATGAGTGAATCCAGAACAAGACAGAATAATCTGAAAGTAACAGCTCGGCTGTTGGGGAGGGATATCCCCATAAATTGGTTGTCGGATTTTCCACATTACATTGGTGTTTATGCTTCAGAAGTAATTTATCGACTGTGAAGCAATTTGGATTGCCCCGAGGTTATGAAAAGAATCAATTTAAATGCCTGTTCTTTCTTTCCATTAACCATGCAATGCAAACTCCAGTCTCATAGGGCAGCAAGGATAGGTGCTGTGGTTGAATTGGACGACGCCTGGAATTCTAAACGGTTAGTGATAATGGATTGATTTCTCCACGTGTCATGGACATGGATTTAGAGTCAAGGGGATTCCAGGGAATCAGTGGTAAAGCCTGGAAGAATGGCTCCCTCATGTCGTCCTGTCTTGAAACAACTTTCCTGTGACAAGATGTCATGGGATCATCAGCCTGCTCCACACAGAGGCAGGAAAGTACTGAAGCCAAGGAAAGTCTCAGTCAAAAGCCATTCCCCCCAGTGATATAATTTCCCCAGTACTGCTCAGGCCCCTCTTTTATCCTGATATGTCCTGAAAGACTTCTCCACCTCTTAATGCTGCCTGGTTTGCTGTGTTCTTCCAGCCTCCTGCCTGTCTACTTTGGATTCCAGCATCTGCAGTTTTTTTTTGTCTCTAGCCCTCTTTTATTTCAGCTGAGAAAGGAGATGTACACGAATCCTTAAGTCTCTCTCCACTCTGGCTGTACCCACCGCTCCCTACACAGCTGCATTCTGGACATTGCTGCTCCTACTGGAGTCTCCTGTAGCCCTGGCCAGTGCTCATTGTCATGAATTGCTCAGCAAACAGAGAAGCATTTCAATTGAGCTTTTAGACAACACATGTAACAGAATGAAATGACTAATCTTGAGCATAACTTGCTTCGCAGTGAGGTGCGTGGTGTCAAGTTATTTTGAAGACAGGGTACCTCACCTGCATATGTGGGGGCTACCTGCTGCCTCAAGAGCAGAAAGTGTGAGTGTAAAATCTCACCAGTAAATGGCACTTCCAACAGTGCAGCATTCCCTCAGTGCTGTGCCTAATTGTCAGCCTGGACCGTGTGCATAAATCTCTGGAATGGGCCTTGAACCAGTGACCTTCTGACTCAGAAGCAATATGCTACCAACTGGCAACAGCTGTATTCCAAGATGTATGGTCTCCATTTGACACTTCAATTGACGCATTGGTGTTCTGACCTTTGCTGACCTCTGGCCAATCGTCAGCAGCCCTCCACTTTGACCGTTAGTCTCTCGCTAAAACTGGGTTGACTAGTTTAACCCTTTTGGTACAAGTTTTGCCCTCTGATGAAATACTCAGGTCTTTTATTTTGTATTTGATCCCTTTACAACATTTTGTAGTGTTCTCCGTTACCTTAACAATAACAACAGTAAAATTCTTCAAACAGCTTCAGACGAGCTGTCCAGCAATATTTGACAGCGAGTTACAGGTGACCAAAAGAGATCAAACAGGAAAGATTTAATGAGAGTATTAAAGGAGGAGAGGAACATGAAGGGATGGAGAGGTTTAGAGACCGAATTCCAGAATTTGATGTTTAGATAACTGCAGGCCCAGAGGGTTTGGATGCATTGACTAAATCTGACACAAGGCCAGAACTAGGAGCACAGAGACCTCAGAGGCTTGGGGTGGTATGGTGGCTCAGTGGTTAGCATTGCTACCTCAAAGCACCAGGGATCCAGGTTCAATTCCACCCTGGGGTGACTGTGCGTGTGACGTTTGCACATTCTCCCCATGTCTGTGTGGGTTTCCTCCAGATGCTTGGTTTTCCTCCCACAGTCCAAAGTTGTGCAGGTTCGGTGGATTGACCATGCTAAATTGCCTGTAGTGTCCAGCCTTGGTGGATTAACCATAGGAAATACAGGAATAGAGTAGGGAGGTGGGTCTGGGTAAGATGCTCTTCAGAGGGTCAGTGCGGACTCAATGGGCCAAATGGCCTGCTTCTATCCCACAGGAATTCTATGTTGTGCTGCAGGAGGTTACAGAGAAATTAAAATGAAGGGAGCATCTCTCAATCCACAATGAATTTTTTAACATGTCAAACCACCTACGGACAGGAGTGCATTGGCAATGTTAGTGGAATACTAACCCAGATGCCCAGATTATTGCCTTGGGTTGGGGGGGGCATTCAAGTCCACAGCATCATGATTTAATGTATACATCTGACATATAAAGCTTGCCAATGACAACTATCAGTGGTTGCTGTTAAAAATTAAAACATCTGGTTCACTAGAAGGAAATGGCCCAGCAAACCACTCAGTTGAAAGGCAATTTGGGTGAGCCACAAATACCAGTGACACCCATATCCCACAACAGAATAGAGCAACAACTGAGCATGCTGCAAGTCATTTCCATCCTGACTGAGCTCCATATCAGAAAGACAGCAGGCTTCTGATGAATGGAACAGCACAATGGCTCAGTGGTTAGGCCTGCTGCCTCACAGCGTCAGGGACCCAGGTTCGATTCTGGCCTTGGGCAACTGTCTGTGTGGAGTGTGCACATTCTCCCCATGTCTGTGTGGGTATCCTCCCACAATCCAAAGATGCGCAGGTTAGCTGAATTGGCCATGCTAAATTGCCCATAGTGTTAGGTGGATTAGTCAAGGATAAATATAGGGTAGGGGTCTGGGTGGGTTAGTCTTCAGCGGGTCAGTGTGGACTTGTTGGGCCGAAGGGCCTGTTTCCACACTGTAGGGAATTGAATCTAATACTTGTGTGTTGATCTATCATCGGTCTTATTGTAACCAAGCCTCCAGGGATTCCTACCAGTCACTGTCAACTGCTATGCTCTCTACTGAAGAAGGCTTACACCCAAAACCTTGACTTCTTCTCCTCCTGATGCTGTATGGCTTGCTGTGTTGTTCCAGCCTCCTGCCTGTCTGCTTTGAATTTCAGCATCTGCAGTTTTGTTTGTTAGAACGCCTCATCTTCCTCTTTGGAACACTTCAACCCCAGGGCATCAATGTGGACTTCACCAGTTTCCTCATTTCCCCTCCCCCCCACCTTACCTCAGTTCCAAGCTTTTACCCGAAACGTCGATTTTCCTGCTCCTCAGATGCTGCCTGACCTGCTGAGCTTTTCCAGCACCACTGTAATCTAAACTCTAGTTTCCAGCAGCTGCAGTCCTCACTTTGGTCTAATCCTCTCCCACTGGGCTGCCATCTGTTTCAAAGGTGTTTTTTATTGATTTATTTCTCAGAGTCATTAAGTTCCTCAATGTCAATTTTAAGAATAAGTGGTAAGTCGGTAAAAGCCAGTTAAAAACTTCAGTGATAGGTGTTGACCTCATAGGCTAGTGCACAAAGGATGAAAGCAAATGGACAGTTCACTTTCTGATTCACATGTTGGCTTCAATGGAAATAAATTGTTGGGGGTCGGGGGGGGGGGGGGGGGGGGAAGATGTAAAAACTGGCTTGGCTTTGGCTTCATTGATTTTTACTATATCCCACAGGATTCAGATATGCCCCAAATAGTCCCATAAGAACACACATGTAAATTTGTATTTAATCAGTACTGGAGTTGACAGCACAATGACAAGTCTAGAAATTACTGCTAGAAAATACCGTCTGTCTGATGTATCACCAATTTGAAATGCATAGATGATTATTGCCTCAGCCAGGACTGCAGATGTCATGAACACACCAAATGGCCGTACAGCCGAGTTGCCAAAGTCATTTTGAGATGAAGGGTGGTGAACAGGCCATCAGCACAAACAAGCCAGCTGTGGTGAGATCAGTCTCGACAACAGATGCTGTGTAAGAACCCAGAATAACGGCTCAGCCTGTTGCAGTGCCCAGAAACTGAAGCTCTGACTGAGATCACAATGCACGTTGAAACTAATTGCTGCTGGGGGTGCTTTTAGATTTCCCTGTGGATTTATACTGCTCATCTTGTAGGGCAAAGGCGAAGAGTTGTGAGGCTGTAGTACACTAAGAAGCAGACCTGCTCACAATGTTAGGAGTGGGTATCAGTTTACAAGTCAGTTAGACCTGGTTGATGGGACACGGTGCGGTCAAGTAAGAAAGCTGTGGGTTACAGTGGCTCCCCAATATAACTGTGATAGCCCAGCAGTATTGTGACTAGGGATCCAAACAACAACATACATTTATATAGCACTCTTTACATAATAATCAAGGCAGGTCATTGGAGCATTTCAGAAGCACAGTTGGACTTTGAGCGGTGTAAGGTGAGTTTGAAGCAGTTTCCTCTTAAGCGTTCGAAATTGGTTTCGAAGAGCATCTTTAGGAAGGGAACAGAAGTGGAAAATTGGAAAGGTTTAGGAAGGAAATTCAGGGCATTGACAACTGAAAGTGTGGTTCCACTCACCAACTCACCTGGGGGCACAAGTAATAGGACACTATATTTAACTGGCATCCAGGCTAATCCATACTGTTAAGCACAATTTTCTGCTGATGTGAATGAGGTTAATTCACAATCCTTTGTAATAGCCCCATGCCGAAATGTTTATCAATCCCATTCTCCCCATAACTCTCAATCCCGTTACTAATCAAGAACCCACCTATCTCTGTCTTAAATACAATCCATGACGCGAGATCCTGTCTTCCAGTGTCACATGCTGTGGGCAACTTACCATATTATCAACTACTTTCTGGACGCTCTCACAGCCAACATATACTAGCACGTCCTTACCCATTAACCTACAAGAAATGGCATAATGGTACTGTCGTTAGCAATCAAGAGCTACAGGCCAACGTCCCTAGGACATAGGTTTGATCTCACCATAGGAGATGGTGAAATTTGAATTCAGGAAAATTTGGAACTAAAACAGAGTGCAATGATGACCTTTTCCAGAAACCATGCTAAATGTCTCTGATAACATATTCCCCAGCTAGATGACTGTAAAGAGCATCCCATGATTGTGGGCGGCACGATGGCACAGTGGTCAGCACTGCTGCCTCACAGCACCAGAGACCCGGGTTCAATTCCCAACTCAGGCGACTGACTGTGTGGAGTTTGCACGTTCTCCCCATGTCTGCGTGGGTTTCCTCCGGGTGCTCCGGTTTCCTCCCACAGTCCAAAGATGTGCAGGTCAGGTGAATTGGCCATGCTAAATTGCCCCTAGTGTTAGGTAAGGGGTAAATGTAGGGGTATGGGTGGGTTGCGCTTTGGCGGGTCGGTGTGGACTTGTTGGGCCGAAGGGCCTGTTTCCACACTGTAATGTAATCTAATATAATCTAACCTAATGATTGGAAATTGGCCAAAGGGCCTTTATTCTGTGGTGCTGATCTCTTGACGTATGAGCTCCTTAAGTATCATACCTATGATGAACATAAAACTTATGGACTCATTGTTCTCTGAATCTGATTTGTCAAGCTTTTTTGAAAACCAACCACACACAAACGTCCTTCTAATCCATGGGAAGAATGCCAGACTTTCCAGTGAGCTGTTAAAGATAAGTTTAAGAGGCTTGTATGATCCAATTTGCAGGTGCCCTGGATTTAAGCAAGCAAGGTGAAGTTTTGATCTGCTAATTTAAGCAGTTACCACACAAGATAATCATTGGATATTTTAATATGAAACGATTGTGAAAATCAAGGTAGATTTTTCTGCTCTCAGGAAATATAGCTAATATTAATTATTCACTTTGAAGGTCTTTGCCCTTAAAACCAGTGCATAAAGTGCTTTACTTGATAACTAATAGAAGATAAAGTGCAGAATCTAGGTGACTACCCTGCATCAGTGGCTGATTCCTCCCACTGCTCAATCCAGCTCAGGGAAGGCTATGACAAAAAAAGGCAACAAGAGGCTTTAACCATGAAGCAATAGATACAAGCTCTGAATCAACTGTTAAACCAGGGGAACAAGAACTGTGCCTAATTTTATGGTTTAAATGTACTGACAGACACAAGGACACATTAGGTTTTGTGGCTACAAATTGTGTTTGAATACAATTATGCTGAAACTAATGCCCAGTTTTGAGTTGTTTGGAAAGATAGGGGCCAAGTGCAGGCAGGTGGGACCAGTTTAGTTTGGGATTATAGTTGGCATGGACTGCTGGGACCAAAGTGTCGGTTTCCCTGCTATATGACTGCATGACTCCACGAAATGGTAACCAGCTGATGGTTCCTTGCTTATGTTTAACTTGGAGCCATGTGACTTCTGAGTCAAGGCTGAGGACTTTTAGGGCCACTCCCTCCCAACTATACACCATTGTGCTACCACCCTGCCAGTGAGACAGGGCGTGCCCAGAGATGATGTTGGAGGAGTTTGAGACTCCTGGGACTGGCTGTATGATATGATTCATTGCCTACATGTACGTGAATATATTTGCATAGCCTGTAGAACAGCTCTTGGGGTGGGGGCGGCTAATGTTAGGAAGGAGAAATTAACAGAGGCTCGGTGTCTACTTTGTCCAAAGCAACATTGATGGTGGCTGGTAGCTCCTGTTTTATATTTATTATCATTTGAAATAGTGGTTTGGACAACTAAGTGGTTTGCATAATCTTTTCAGAAGGTGGTTACGATTTAATTACATTATTCTGGGTCTGGAGTCACAGATATAATAGATTAAATAAACCCAACAGTTCTCAGTCGCTGCTGGGGACTAGTGAACAAATTAAGATGACAGTAGTTTTGTGATCATCGTTATTAATAAAAGCCTAATTTCATTGCCAGATTTATTTATCTAAATTAACCGAAATGAAATTCTCCAATGATCTATGGAGGGATCTGAACTCATATTTTAAGATCACCAGTCCAGCTCTCTGGATTACTAGCCTGATAACAAAACCATTATGCCATTGTATCTTTTTGATCAATCTATTTTCTAAAGCCTTTTGTGTGGCTCAGTGTTAAATATCTGAAAATGCTCCTGCAATACATCTTGAGATATTTTATCACAGTAAAGACACCACATAAATACAAGTTGTTGTTGTAATTTTCATGGGTTTGTTAGGGCATCTCCCCTTTCTCTGGTGCCTCAGGCTTGTGCACAGCTTGTCTGTGCATTTATCCAACTTAGGACTGATATGTCAACATCTTTATTTTATCTGCAATTTCTGACATAATCCAGTCTGTCCTCAGTCAGCTTCGAAACCCTCAAGCCTCATGTTAGGCACGCATGCCATACATTTCAACCATTCTAATATCATGTCACACATGGTAGTCCAACATTTCCACTATTCCAACTCTATGAGACTTGCAATCATACGTATTCGCACAGCAAACTCTAGGGCATGAGGCTGCAGCCAAATGTTCCCGTTGAGTGACAGCTGATAAGACAGTTGTTCAGGTTTCCTCGGCCAGCCACAGTCTGTCCCTCCAGACCAGCCCTCACTATAAATCACTAAGCTTGGAAATCCATGGGAAAGGGCTGGCTTTGTGCAGTGTAACAAGGAAGAAACAGATTGAGACTAATTTATTTCTCCTTATGTGTCGACCACTGGGCATTGTAGAATTCAGAGTGCTGATTACCACCCAGCAGCAGCAACGCACGTGCCAAGAGGATGAAAAATTCTGTCACCAATAGGCCAGGATGATATTACGTTTTGCCAGTTTGTCTTGCGATGCTTCGACACTGGCAATGTGCCTCCAGCAATCGCCTTCTCACTGAAGGGGAGCTTGAGCTGTTGCCTTCACCTCTGCACTTGGTGTCAAAATTTATGGAGGTCAGAGGGTTTGATTTATTGCTCCAGGGACACCGTAATGCAATTAGCACACAGTCCCTACAGATCAGAGACTGAAACCATAGCAGGCTGTTGTTACAGCCTCTCTTGCTCTTCCTTTCCTTCTGATGAATGGGCTTCGGCAGGTCGGTGTGGACTTGTTGGGCTGAAGGGCCTGTTTCCACACTGTAAGTAATCTAATCTAATCGAAGTAATCTAATCTAATCTAATCTAATCTAAACATCCTACTAAGGCATCCTATCCTGAAGGTTCAGGGGAGGGCACAGGCATTTCTATGAGCCTTGTCATGCATGTTTCCACTAAAGCTGGTGAACTATCAGGGGTTTGAAGCGATGCTTGGGTTGCTGTCTGAGAATGAAATAGTAACTGTTAAATTCAGATAAGCAGCAGATAAGAAACAGAAAAGCCAAAAGCCTGTCTCCTTACATGTCATGATTTAAGTTAGACACAGAGTACGACACTTAAATCCAGAGTTATTCTTCGTATGTGTTCTTTTTTTCTGGCAACCCATAAAGGTTTGCACAGCAATACAGGAGACTTTATTCAGTGTTCCTTTCAAGCATAAATTATTACCTGCTATTTACAAGCTACATGCCTAATACAGAAAATAGCATCAACATTACAATTTGCCGATACTTGACTCAGTTACCAAAAATACACATTCATTCATTGTAATAAAAGATCTGAAGAAACATAATCAACCAAAATTTGACAGAGCCCCATAAGGAAAAATGTCGAACAAAGCTTTGGCCAAACAGGCAGGTGTCAAGAAGCATCTTAAAAGGAGGACTGGGGAGTAGATTCCTCGAGATTTAAGAAGGGAATTCCAGAGAATAGAGTGCAGGCAGCTGAAGGCAAGACCACCAAGTGTAACAGCAGGATCTACAGAACCACTTTGCTACAAAAGCAATTATCAGCCGTGACTATGAAGGACTGATACAAGTCAAGGGTGAATGAGTCATTTCATTAAAGAGGACAGGGAGGTTGGAGTAGGAAAAGGAAACAGCAGGCGTGTGTATGAAGCTGTTGGGAAGGCATTTCACTGGGAGCAGAGCAGTTTACACTACAGTTGATCTGTGTCACATTTGAGCTGCCTGACCCTGATACTGGGAGCACATGAGAGTGGAACAATACTCTGTTCCCCAACAGTGACATCCCTCGACTTCACAAACAAGGCATTTGTCATCAAATATTCAGCACGCATTTCAAAAGGTGAAATGGCTTACAATTTTTAAACACCTAATCAAAGTGCTCAAACTAATTACTTCGATGTTTCTTTTTAAAAATATTTGACCCTAATTAACATCACAAAAAATAATTAATCTGGTCATTGCTGTTTCTGGGACGAATATACAACATTGAAAAAATAAACCTAGTATACAAATTTGTCTATAAAGGTGTTCCCCCATATCCATGGGGTGATATGTTCCAAGACCTATCACAGATGCCCAAAACCACGAACCTGATCATTTAAATGGGAAATTTACCTCCCTGGCAGCCCCCTGGAATTATTTCTGGAATGTTCTATATAATATAATAGGGCAGCACGGTGGCTCAGTGGTTAGCACTTCTGCCTCACAGCACCAGGGTCCTGGGTTCGATTCCCGCCTGTCTGTGTGGAGTTTGTACGTTCTCCCCGTGTCTCCATGGGTTTCCTCCGGGTGCTCTGGTTTCCTCCCACAATTCAAAGATGTGCAGGTCAGGTGAATTAGCCATGCTAAATTGCCCACAGTGTTAGGAGCATTAGCCAGGGGTAAATATAGGGTATGGAATAGGTTTGGTTGAGTTTGTCTTCGGAGGAGCAGTGCGGACTTGTTGGGCCGAGGGGCCTGTTTCCACACTGTAGAGAATATTTTCGGGTTGCGGTAAAACACGGAAACTGAATCCGTGGATACGGGGGTTTTACTATATAATATGCTATGGTTTGCTGTATTTCCTACATTGTAAGATTGACTGCACTTCAAAGGCTGCATAAATGCAAGGCTTAGTTTTTTTTAAATTCCCATTTGCCGCGATTGTGGACTTACACATGGTCTACTCAAAAAGCAAAGCTCATGTTGCGGTGATTTTCGAAGATGTGTCATGCACTGCTAATAATGAACTGAATGAGTTGGGCTCCCTCATTTATATATGTCTTGCTGCCTACTTCAGAAGGCCTGTGTGTGACTGACCCACAGCTCTGCATGGCTCCTCCTCGGCTCTTGAGGTACCTCAAAGCACAGTCATTCCCCTGCTGGCTTCAAAGAATCAAACAATATAAAATAACGTTTGGCTAAATATGCTGTGGATTTATAGCTAAGCCATCTAAGCTCGTGTAGTCCATATCTGGGGAAGAGCCACATTGTTAGAAATCAAGGATGTTACTGCATTTTCTTGCAGATTGCGCTACAGATAGGATTTGTCTCACTCTCCTGAATGCTTGCAAAGGCAGAGATCTACAGTATACAGTTAGACACCATTTTGCTCAGGGACATCAAGAAAAAGAGAATTCATGAAAAATCCCTGGAACATAAACAGGGCCTTACGGAACACAGGCAGAGAGGGAGGCACAGGCAGAGAGGGAGGCACAGGCAGAGGAGAAAAACAAAAAAAGAAAGAACAAGCAGTGGGAGATGGCAGGAAGACAGGGAACAAGAAGGCGGAGAGCATAAGTAGAGGCAGACAATCTGAACATTAAGTGAATAAAGAGAGGGGGAGCATGGTCAGAATAGGCAGAGGGGAGCACAAATGTACTTTGATATGGACATTATCAGTGGGCAGGCTAGACCCGATTACAAAGAACAGTACTGCACAAGGGAACAGCCCCTTCAGACCTCCAAATGTGTCCTGATATATGATGCCTTTCTCAACAGAAACCCTTTTGCCTCAGCCTCTATTCTATGCCTACTCATGCATCAATCAAGATGCTGCTTAAATGTTGCTATTGAATCTGCTTCTACCACCTTATCTGGCAGCACATTCCAGGCACTTTCTATTTGATGTGTTAAATAAAAAACTTGCTTCTCACCTCCCCCTTAAACTTCCCCTCTTTTACCTGAAATCTGTCACTTAGTAATTGATATTTCTATCTCAGGAAAAAGACTCTTAACTATACATTCAATTCACGCCCCTCATAATTTTGTAAACTTCCATCAGGTTGACATTTGCCTCTCCCATTCAAGTTTGTTCAATCTCTTCCTATAAGCTCACATCCTCCAAGCCAGGCAATATCCTGGTAAATCTTTTCTGTACCCTCTGTAAAGCTTCCACAGCCTTCTGGCAGTGTTGAGACAAAGTGTAAGTAGTGTGTGACCTGTTATGCTGTCAGATAACTTCAGCTTCATGACCTACCAAAAGGTGAAAACATGACAGATGTGTGGAGACTGGAAGTGTCAAGCAAGATGAAGAATCCTCACTCTGATTAGCTCACAAGTAATACTTTACTGTCACACAGTAAGGCATTTGAATTACAGATATTAGGTCCAGAACCTGAACACCATCCATTGAGTAAGAGCAGCTGTCTGTAACCACTAACATTTTTGTACAGACTTTATGAATCTCAACCTTATTCTTTTCAGTTCTGGAGCCCATTCAAGTTTAACAAAGCGCACATTTAGATGAGTGACATAGTGAGTTGACAGTATCCTTTCACTTCAGGAATCTAGATTCCAATCCTAAACTAAGAATCCTCTGTATTCACATAATCCAACTCTGTTCCGGTCATGAAGCCGAAGCACAGAACCATAAATAAGTTGGTGATGAATGGAAAATGTCATTTGGAGCCTCTGGGAACAAAGAGACTGGGGAAAAACAAAAATCAGATAACATCTTGAAGCTGATACCAGAGCATTATTGTTCGGTTGCTGTAGAGAGAGAGTGATATTATACCAAATCTGTTCATGAATGTAGTGGGGAGATCTCAGTCCATATGGTTACAAACTCTGTGCAACAGAATCTTGTTCACCGTGTCTGTGCATGAGTGGAGGAATTTTCCAGAACAAACACTGAATCTACACTGGAGGCTTGTGATACTCAAGGTGTGTCCACTGTAATCCAAGCAAGTTAACAAACATATAAGTATGGTTGGGGGATAGGTGACGTGAACTCGCACTTGTCATAACCCAATCAGCCTAATATTTATACAAAACATTATGACTTTTGCTGGGACAACCAGAGCACTTGTCAGAGTATTACCACAGAGTGTTACAGTTTCAGCAGATTTTATGTTCTCAGACTGCAAACTCTTGCCAGTGTAAACATTCCTGAAATGGTACAGTGTCCCGCAGTCTACCCATCCCTGCATGCTCAGGATCATCCTCACCCAATACCATACTCACCAATCATTGCTGAGGCCACCCGTTGTCGAGGGTCATAAGGACACTTCCCTTTTCCACACTCAGTCTGTTCATGATGAAGCACTAGTTGTTCAGCCTGTAGGGATGGGTGGTTGAGTAGGGAAAAGGGGAGGGGGGGAGGAGAAAAAGCAATGAATGAAGAGTCAGCCACAGTGACATGAACCAGCACCATACAGTCTTTCACCATCCAGACCCCACCCTGAAAAAAGAAGAGCATCTTTCAACATGCTGCATGGAAAGTTGCTGCTGTCAAGTTCATACAGAGTGTGATCATTTGTGAAAACAGACCATGGAAATTGGGATCACTCAGACAGATGTTAGTGCACTCCCTGCATGTATGTTTAACAGACTTGAACCAAACCCTTCCCTCAGAAATTTCACAAACTGTTAAGTACACAGTAATTCAGTACAAACAAATTCAGCATTAGTCTGACACTCCTAAACATTGGGATTTGAACCCTGTGATAACATTAGTCAATTGCATTAAAACTCCTCATGGGATAAAACTGCGACTTTCTTTCTTCACCTTAAAAATATACAAGTCCCAGGTATTTAAACTGATTTCACTTCTTTCATCAGAAATCTCATTCCAAACAATGTTTCGTGCTGGGTTGAGTCCAGAGCCCACAAAGCTGTCTTCCCACTGTTTGCACTTGGCTATTGGATCCAAAAAAACACAACTACTTGGCAAAGAATTCTGAAACTCAGCAGAGCCAGTTTGGTCCAAGTGCTGCAAATATCATTGTTGTCTTTTTTAATTTCAACATAATTTCATTTAATATAGAGTCATACAGCACAGAAACAGACCCTTCAGTCCAACTCGTCCACGCCGAGCAGATATCCCAAACTGACCTAGTCCCATTTGCCAGCATTTGGCCCATATCCCTCTAAACTCTTCCTATTCGTGCACCCATCCAGATGCCTTTTAAATGTTGTAATTGTACCCTCCACCACTTCCTCTGGCAGCTTGATCTATACATGCACTACCCTCTGTGTGAAAAAGTTACCCTTAGGTTCCTTTTAAAATGTTTCCTCTCTCACCTTAAATCTATGCCTTCTAGTTTTGGACTCCGCTGACCTAGGAAAAAAAGATCTTGGCTCATCACCCTATCCGCGACCCTTATGATTTCATAAACCTCAGCTTCCGACGCTCCAGTGAAAATAGCCCCAGTCGATTTAGCCTCTCTGTGTAACTCAAACCCTCCAGTCCTGGCAATATGCTTGTAAATCTTTTTTGCACCCTCAAGGTTAACAACACCCTTCTCGTAGAAGGATGACCAGATTTGTATGGAGTATTCTAAAAGTGGCCTCGCCAATGTCCTATACAGCTGCAACATGGCATCCCAACTCCTTTACTCAATGTTCTGAACAATGAAGGTGAGCATGCCTAACACCTTCTTCACCACCCTGTTCACCTGAGATGTCAGTTTCAAAGAACTTAAAAGGATTGGTTCAAATGTTTCTCTTTTGTTGTTGCTTCCTCACATTTTTCAACAACATTGATTCCACACCAAGCCAATGGATCATACAACTTTTTAAGACACTTTTTCTTGCAGTGAGAACTTATACTATACAAACTACTGCACACACTGCTATTGCAACAATATTTCCCTGCTGTTTTCTGTGGATTTTTAAAAACCCTTTAGAAATATACTTTGTTAAAAGGTCAACCCCATTTCTATCTAATGATTTAACAATCTATTCTATTTCATTACTTTTAAAGGGTGTAAGGACTTTGAGAACTATTATCCATTCCTTAACTGGTTGATTCCTCACATCCATCATTGTTTTCCTAAGTTATTTGTTGCATCAAGAGGCACTCATCAAACCATAGCAGTATCCATATAATGGCTCCCTTGCTGAATACATTCCTGTCCTGAAAGCCACTAAAAAACCTATTATATTATGCAAATAACAGGTTCCCACTAATTTTCCACCACTTCAAACCACATACTGTCACATTCCTCACCAAACTGTGGTGACTACAGTTTACTCCAGTATGCAAGGATGGTGGCACTATCGAGTAAGAACTTGGAACCATCCGAAGTGCATTAAGACCAATGAAGAACTTTCAAACTATCATCTTCTTTTTCTTAGATAGTTCCTCAGGACCGTGGATATACTTGCATTGCAGGCAGTTCAGAGACGGTTCACCAGATTCATTCCAGAGATTAAAGGCCTGTCTTGTGAAGAGAGATTTAGGCATTGATGCCTGTACTATTAGGAGAATGAGAAAAGATCTAATTGAGGTATAGAAGGTACTAAAGTGGATTGGCAGACATAAAAAAAGGTGCTTCCTCATGTGGGGTAATCTGGAATGAGATCTCAGTTTTAGGCTAAGGGGTAGCAGATTTAAAACAAGTGAGGAGAAACTATTTATCTCAAAGTGTCATGAATGCGTGGAATTCACTACCCCAGAATGTGGTAGACACCAGGATAGTGAATACATCGGAGGAGAAAATAGACATTTAATTAGTAATGGGTTGAAGGGTTATGGAGAGTGGGATGAAAGTGGATTTGAGGATGACAGAAGAACAGCCACGATCATATCAAATGGAAGAGCAATCTTGGGGAGCTGAATTGCCTACTCCTGCTCCTCATTTTTATGCCTCCATTCTGGTTTGATCGGTTTTTAACATCATTGAAAATTCCAATCCAGGATCTGAAGATTCTGTCACTTGCACACCAGGTAAGACTTGGGGAGGTGGGTTACTTGGAGAGTTGTGCACTGCCTCTGATGCGTCAACCTCACCTCTCCATATTCTGGATGAAGTCTGTCGATCTGCTCAGCGCTTTTCCCAAATGGACCCTCTCCATTCTGGTCAGTCACGAGCTAGGGTCTCCCATGTGTTGCAGGGGAAGCTCAACAACTTCAGTGACGCTTTCAAGATATCCTTAAAGAGTTTCTGCTGTCGTCTTAGTGCTCTCCTGCTGCGATCGTGTTCAGAGTAGAGCAGTTGGCCATGAAGTCTGACGGCAGGCCTACGAATGACCTGCTCCACTTAGTGGAAGATGCTTTAGGTGATGAGTGCCTCAACAGTGGGCAAGTTGATTTGCAAGAGGGCACTGTTGTTGGATATTGAAGTGTAGTCACTGTTTTAATGTGCAAAATGCATCACCCAATTTGCACACAGCAAGCTCCCACCAACTGCAACATGACAATGACCAGATAATATGTTTTGGTATACTTGTTAGGGGATAAATATTGGTCAGGAAAATTTCCCTACTTTGAATAATGCCATGGGATTATTTACTTGAGAGGGCAAAGGTGGCCTCCATTTAAAGTCTCATCAAATGTAATAAATGGTATTGCATGGTCAGCCTAGATTTTATGATCAGCTCTCAAGTGGGATTTGAACCCTGACTCAGAGGTGAACCTGATTCAAGTCAATATGGATGTGCTGGGGAGGAGAGATTTTCGCTACCTCCCCACAGAGGAATGGGGTGGGTTGTGGTGTTAATGCTTAGCAGTCATTTACTCTGGCTACTACTCATTCCTCTGCCATTGCTAAAACAGATGATCTTCTAATGTATCGGATTGCTGAACATAAATGTGCTGCAACATTAAAACAATGCCTTTACTCAAAAAGAAGGGCCTCTACCCTCAGAATTGCTCAATAATTCTACTTATAAACTGCTGTTTCAGGGGTACATTTTCACAAAGCATTGTGCACAACAGGAACATAATGAGGACTTGAGATGTCTCCCTAGGATGCACTGAATGTGTAAGAATGACGTAGAAACATTAAGTATAGGAGCAGGAGTTGGCAATTCAGCCCTTCAAGCTTGCTCCATCATTCAACATGATCATGGTTAATCATCCTGTTCCCACTTTCTCCTCCATACCCTTAGATCCCTTTAGCCTAAGGGCCCTATCTAACTCCTTGAAAGAAAGTTTGGTTTCAAACCTTAGGTTTCTGTGGCAGAGAATTCTGTATGCTCACCTCTCTCTGGGTGAAGAAATTTCTCCTCATTTCAGTCCTACATGGGCTACCTATATCCATGGACTATGGCTGTGACCTGTGGCTCTGAACATAAACAGGGACGTAGCATGAGCTATTAATGACTTATACATGAATATTGCCATCTAGGATTTCTAGTCGGTGATAGTTAATGTGGCTCCCTCCAGAAAGAAAGTGATAATGGTGATCAGCCATGCATGGGTTAAAATGGGAACACTCTCCAGAACACTTTCTGCAATGGCAGTCACTGAACATGCTCCTTTCCCATTTCAACTGGTGTCGCTTCTTTCCACAAGGAACAAACACTGTCCTGCAACTGGGACATTCAATCATGCAAAATCAACGCACTTTTCCAATGTTGCCCTCTTGCACATCCCAATTTCCTTTCACTCTGCCAGTGGTGACATTGTCTGCAGCTGTCTAAATCCTAGGGATTCTCTCCTTGAATGTCTCCTGCTTCCTCTCACTCTCTCTAACTCCTCCATTGGGATACTACCCAAAGGTTGCCTCATTGGACACAGTATTTGGTCATATGCTCTACAATCTCCTTAAATGGCTCAGTGTCATTTTCTGTTAAAGATGCTACACAAATGCAAGGATTTGTCCGTTGTTGCAGCTTTTCAGTGGCCTTGAAAGAACAGCCACACAATGTGGAAACGGGCAGCTCCCTCACTGAATAGCTCACAGTTCCTTTGCAGTTTTATGTGCCAGATGGTAAAGGAATCAAAGTGACATTAAATGGAGTTGAACCTCATCTATGTTATTGGTGTTAGGGGCTTGCCCTTGGGGAATATGAAAGTTTAGTGTGTAGTGTGTAATATCAGCACAGCAAGGCAGCTGACTGCACAGTGTAAATGACGTTATCACCCAGGATTGCTCATCCATTGCCAAAATGGCAGTTGGTTTGAACTTTGACCTGAGCAACATCTAGCTGCTGGCATGACATTGTGCAGTATACCCTGGGAACTGTCTTCGCTGGTTAACAAGATTTAATTTTTTTTACTGCAACAGGTTAAATGCTTATTTGAAAAATAATCTCTCTTCTCCTCTCCCCCCCACCCACTCAATGATAACAGTTTCTCCTCAAACAAGAGATAAAACAAAATCCTTTCTGCTCGCCATTTCGAATGCCCATGCAAGATCTCCTGCCAAAGACTCCTGGAAGCAATGGCTCGCATTTGGGATTAAGTTTCTCTGTGGTAACCTTATCCATCATCTGTACTTATGGGCTGAGGCAGTGAGTGTTAGTGCACAGTCGAGCAAGCTTAACGCTTCAATATTGAACAATCCAACAAATGATTATTAGGGTTAGAAGGGAATGTGGAAAGGGTGTGAAGAAGTAGGCTCTTGTGGATCACTGCAAAGACTGTTTACTTTTATTTTTCAGCATCTCCAAACGGGAAAAGAAAAAAAAGTGTTAAAAAGCAAGGATTGTGGAAAGGACTACTGCTTTTTTTTTTAAGCAGTAGGTTATCAAACCCTCATTGTCGGTGCTGTTTACACTGTTGTTGGTTGGTGGAGGTGGTTACTACGGATCAGCTGAGGACAGGGAGTGTGTATGAAGGAAGATTCAACCAGTAACAAGTACCTGATTGGTCTGTGAATGTACGGACCAGTTGTTGATGACACAAGCCCTCTGCCTGCCAGCAGCTATATGACTGGCTCCCAGGGAGCTGAACAGCTTGTGGATGTAAATGTTTGGGCAGAAGCCACTGAGCCACCCAAAAGGAAGGTCTGTCTTTTTTTTTCCTGCAGTCAAAAAGCCTGAACAAAACCAGTTTATTTGCCACAGCAGTTGCTGAAAGCTGTGATTTATTGGTTAAAAGTCAGATACATCGTAAGAATGAAGCAGTCACCCTGCGCTTCCTACAGGTGAAAGTACCTGGAGGCGGAGAATTGGTGGGTAGCCAGTCCTGACAACTGAAAAGGATAGTCTCAGTGAACCCTGTGGAAAAGGATCTTTGGACTGTCTTCCCAGCCTTTCCCTTTGTTCATGACACTAATTTTTTTTTGTCTGCATGTATGTATGGGGCATGCACAGGGTTTATACAGTGCTTAGTTATAATAAATAGTAATTTTTGTTAAGTGCAGAAACCTGTATCTAAAAGACAGGTAAATTGGGGAATATCGCATACTTTAATACAATCTAACTTCTGTGACAATCCTGGGGCTGGTTTCCACTTCTCCAGTGAGGCACAGTAAGCATAAACATTGGCACAGACCTAGACATTCAATATACCTCCAAATATTTACAGTTGATTTTAATACCCAGCTCTGTTTCCCCGTCAACTTGTAACTGCTGAAGCTATCGCAACAGCAATATTATCTATGCAGCTCAGATCAAGCAGACCAGCATGTCTTAGTCCCAATCCACACAGCGCATTTTACAAACAAGCCATTGTATTTCTAAGCTACTTTTTAAATAAAGTCACCAGGGGGCGAGATTTGGTCCCATTCAAACTAAAATGATTTTGCAGAGCTTGAGGCTGGTTTAAAAGACATGACTTTTCATTTTAAACCTGACCGCAACTCCCTACAAAAACAAAGTAGTTTATTTGAAACAAATCGAGGCAAACACGAACATGAGTCAAACATGACATCAGCATCCCAGAATCTATTCCATGAAGAAAAAACGTCATCAGTCACACGCTCACATCAGGCACACAACACAATGGGAAAATGCACCACGTCACAGAATTCTCAGGAGTTTCAGAACATTGAGCCTAAGTATTTGTAATGTGGACAGATTCAAAAGTTAGCAATCTCTTTCATGTCTGTCTGAGATTCAAATGAAGGGAACAGATGTACTGAACACAGGTTTCTGGAGATGTATTTTCTTCTGTTTTATGAAGAAAGAAGGGACAATTACCAAGTAGTGCACCTCTTGTTGTAATTCATTTAAATAGGCAACTTTGGGAAAGCAGATTAATGGGGATATTTTCTAATGAGAGTCACAAAGGTATTTTGTAAATGTAAACAGATGAACTCAATTCCACCTCTTTACAGTGTCTTAAATTGCACAAGTCTAGACAGCAGTTTGCTCTCAGAAAAATGCAGCACCAGAAGTTAGCAGTGTGCTAACAGGACAGACTGCTAAATGTTTTATGCCATTAATCAGGCCTTCGTAACGGTCTAAAACGCAGAAGGAGGAGAGGTACACTATCAGGTTGGGTTTGCAATTTTCTCAATGTGTACATGAGCTTTTTTTGTGGTGATTGGTTCGGTGCTTCTTCAGATTGTGGTCAGAGGGGTTGGGAACACCCCACCCTACTGAGGAAAAGAATCCTCACAAAATTTACTTTCCAAATAAAACTTGGCATAGTAAGTCTTCAATTACAATTATGGATTGTGTACTGCAGCATGAATAATTTTGGCAACAGAAGAATGATAATTCAACATATGTTTTTACAGAATGTGATGCTTTGTGGATTTATCTTGTATTTGGAAACCAAAGACAAGGGCAACAGACATTAGACAAATATTCTGGGATATCATATAGTGCTCCTCGGATAGGATGTAAACAGAGTAACTGCAAGCAAACTGGAAGAAAATAGCAAACTTTGATCTATCGCTGTTGAAGTTTTTTTTTCTTGGAATTATCAGGACAATTGACAAGAAATATCACAGCATTTGGGAAATCAACTTGTAATGTTCACTTTTACTTTGATATTCTTGTGAATTGCCCTCGTGGGTGCAAGGCAAAAAGCATTTCTTTTTCAGCAATGCTGTTCACAAACGAATGAATCTTTGATGCATTAGTTCATGAAGGTCTTTTGGAATGGCTCTTCGTGCAGTTAATGAATGGCACAAGAGCTGCCGAGATGGTTTTCATGAGCGCGCAAATATCTTCAGAGGCAAGATTCATCGTGAGAAGGACTTCCCTCAAGTCCCAAAGCAGGGTTAGTCTTGCGTGTCGACTTCATCTGCCCTAGGTCCTCAAACTTGCTAGCAGATTACCCAAGGGGGTCTGCAGAATTTTGACCAGAATTATCAATGATATCAAACAAATCCAGAGAGACACACAGCCTTTGTATACACTGTCTACAGCTCTCAAGTAGATCTTTCAATATAACTCATAACCGCATTTACATACAGTAGCCCAACCCCTTGATTAGATTCCAGTCTATAACACATTACCGGTTATCATTATTGTGATTATATGTAAACCATCCAAATTCTGACAACCCCCCTAATTAAATTGCAGCATGTACATCATCCTGGAAACCAATTATTTCAATGAAGTATAAACACTGTGCCTATCTGCACAAAGCTTTAAACATGTGTACATCATCCTGGAAACCAATTATTTCAATGAAGTATAAACACAGTACCTATCTGCACAAAGCTTTAAACATTTACTGCACAACCCATTAAGGGCTCATGTGGTATAGAGATAATATCTGTGGCTCGAAGGTCTGGGTTAAAGTCCCACCTGTGCCAGAAATGTATCAAAACACGTTGATTCAAAATACTTGTCAATAATACTCAGGCCAAGATTAATGATCTGGAACATGGGTTCAAAAAGACCAATTCTAGTCATTCCACACAACTGATGCCACGCCTATGGGCCGAAGAGAGGCATTCTTATTGAAACCTACAAGCTTTTTAGGGGACTTGACAGGGTAGGTGCAGATAGGTTGTTTCCCCTTGAGGGAGGGTCTAGGGCCAAAGGGTGTAATCTGAGCGTATAAGATGAGGAATTGTTTCGCTCAGTGGATCTGTGGAATTCTTTACTACAGAGGCTGTACAGTCTAAATGTTCATTAAGAACATTTAAAAAATCAGCTTCTCTCAATCTTTAATCAGTGAGGACTCAAGGACTTTAGAGGGAGGCAGGAAAGCGGAGCTGAGGATCGTCAGATCAGCCATGATCCCATTGAATGGAAGAACAGCCTTAATGGGCTGAACGGTAAAACTTCTGTTTTTGTGTCTTATGGTCTTCCTACGGAATTTGACACTGGATTCAATCAGGGTATCATCTCTAGTGAACAGTAAATCCAGCAAAATTAAATAATGGTTTAACTGAGGAGAGGTTTGAAGATGGAATCAGACACACACACACACAAAGTTTACAGAAAGACTACCATTTTCATTCAAACTTCATCCTGTGGCCAATTAATTGATGAATATATTACTGAGTTTCCAAAATCGTACTTGCTTAAGGGGATGGAAGGAATGATATTCATTTTATACAAATCATCTACTAAAAACCCAGAATATTTTTTCTTTGATGAGTCCAAGGTGTTTCAGGATGTTTTACAGCATCGTAGAGTGCAGGCTGGCTTAAATTAGGTCATGCTGTCTTAATATCCTGGGTAATGGAAATGCAATGACATCGCTAACTTACCCCAGTCACTTGTCTCCACTCCTTCCCGCTGTGGTCTGTGACTGGACTTTACAAGCAGCATGACTCAGAACATGTGGTGCAAAAGCTTCAGTTCAAGAAAACCATTTTTTTTGTTAAAAATAAACTACATGTCTTTTGGGAAGCAAGTGTTGCTTGGTCTGATGTGCAATCTGTCCTGTTTCTCTATTTTCCTTCTAAACATGCTCTAACGTCTGAGGTACAAGCTGCGGTCAGCTTGGTTGAGATCCAGAATGTTCTATGCACAATAGTGTGGTACTCCATTCCGCAGCCTCTTAAGGTCTTTAGATGTTGTCCAGTTCCAACCATCTCAAAAGTTTAAATGTGGAAGAAAGGCTGAATATTTAGAAGGTTTCTCGGCCTTCACTCCTGAAAGCAATGATTTCTGGCAGGTCATAGCTCCATGGTGGGATGCGTGCTGCAACCCTCTATTCCAACCAACCCCTCACTATGTGGGCTCTTGCCAGCTTTGAGCATGGATAGTTTCAGTTGGTAGGTCATTCAACAAAGGGTGAGGGTGATGAGGAAAGGCACCATGGGTAAAATCCTGTCCATATACAGACTTTACAACAGAGATTAGTGAATAACAGTCAATAAAGGGACGTTAGGGGCAACTTTTTCACACAGGCAGTAGTCCGCATATGGAATATGGTGCCAAAGGAAATTTTAGAGAAGAGTACAATTATAACATGTAAAAAGACATTTCAATAGGCACATGGATAGAAAAGCTTTAGAGGGTTTTGGGCCAAATGCATGCAAAAAGGACTAGTTCAGTTTAGGAACTTGGTCAGCATGGGCAAGTTGGACTGTTTCCATGCTGTATAACTCAATGACACCACTGCAGAGGCTGCCAACTTTTAGAAATGAATTAGTGCACTAAAGAGTAGAAATCCTGTTCGGATTTTTCACAGCCCTTCAAAGTAGCTTCTACTAGGATGGACCCAAGGACAGGAAGAGCAGTGCAAATGATATTTACATGCGTTCAAATGTCCACTTCCACTAAGCTCCACACAACTGATGTTACTCCTGTGGGCCTATAACAGGCAATATTATTGAAACTTACAGGATATTTAGGGGATTTGACAGGATAGATGCAGATAGGTTAATTCCCCTAGTGGGAGAGTCTAGGACCATAGGGCACAATCTGAGTAGGAGATGAGGAATTTCTTCTCTCAGAGTGTTATGAATCTGTGGAATTCTTTAATGTTCTTAAAGATACAAGCTCTATAGTAAAGGCTGAGGGGGCAGATTTCTGATCAGTAAGGAATTGAGGACTATGAGAAAGGGCTGTGGAAAGTGGAGCTGAGGATGATCAATGGTCAGTCATGATTCCACTGAATGGCAAAGTAGAGTTCATGGGCTGAATGGCCTACTTCTGCTTTTACGTCTTATGATCTTACTATGGAATTTGACTTTGCATTCAACCAGTTTATCAACTCTAGTCAATAGCAAATTGAGCTAAATTAAATAATGGTTTAATTGAGGAGAGGTTTAGAGGAGGACTTGGCCATACTGAAAGTTTACATAAATACTGATGTGTTAATTCAAACTTCATCCTGCACCCCAATGATGGTTACACTGGCTAGACTTATCTGGAGTGCAACCTCTCAACAATCCCAGTTCACTAGATTTCTTGTTGCACCCTACAACAGGAAACACTTTTACCGCCACATGTTGCTGGGGGTGAGGTTTGACAATGGCTTGGTGGGGCTTAACAGGATATCGAGGAGTTTACAGAACAGGATTAATGGTGTAACTCATTAACCATGGATTGAGAAAGGAACAGATGAACAATGAAAGTTGAAGTAGAGCCAAATTGGATATGGAGAAGAGGAAGGGAGAGAGAAAAAAGAAACAGTGGATTTGGCGAATGAAAATAAAGCTAGAAAGGAGGTAAAAAAGAACTACTTGTAGGAATGAAATTCCACAGTTTTAATTGTGCCTTTTCAGAGTTGAAGAGGCTGAGTGACCTTCCAGGAACACAAATACCATCATAAAAACTGCTCTTCTATCATTAAGTATCAGCCCTGGTGATGTGTTTACTACATTTTTAAAAGTGGAACTGAGGCAATTTTTTCAAACTCATCAGGACATTGACAGTGAATTCCCATTTTTGAAAAGCCAGTGATGAAATTTATGGTGATTCATACTCACAGGATTGATTTTTTTTAAAAACATCTATCTGTTCAGGCATGGTATCATGTACCTCTAGGGCAGATGGGACTTGAACCTGGTCAATTTACACATAACTACTATCTTACAAGATTCCACCCACAAGATACTTTGCCCTCGATACAAATGATTGAACGATTGAGAAAGAAAAAGCAGCACAAATTCACTATCACTTACCCACCGATTTTTGAAATGCAAGTCTCAATTTTTTTGATAATTGCTCGTGCCTCATATTGAAACATTGTTGAGGTCTACAGCAGCAACTCAGGGTGGATAACAGAACTCGAGGTGTGCCGTTTTTCCATATCCCATCCTAGGCGCCAAAATTGGTTGTATAGTGGACATTGAAAAAAGGTCATCTAAGATTACAAAGACATCTTGATCAATTCGGTCAATGGGCTGAGGTATGGCAGGTAGAGTTCCATTTGGATAAATACAAGGTATTGCACTATGGTAAAAAAAACAAGGACAGGACTAATACAATTCACTGGAGTAATACTTTTCACTGGAGTGTAGGAGGTTGAGGGGTGACCTGATAGAGGTTTATAAAATCATGAGGGGCATAGATAAGGTGAATAACAAGCATCTTTTCCCCAGGGTGGGGGAATTCAAAGCTATGGGGCATATTTTTAAGGTGAGAGGAGAAGATTTAAAAAAAAACAAGATTTTTAGTTTGGGAACATGATCAGCATGGGCTAGGTAGACAGAAAGGTCGGGTTACCCGCTCTATGACTTGAGCAATGGTGGAAATCTCAGTGTGATCACTGGCTGATTTCCATTTTCCTTGTTTCCCAACCACCCAAAACACCACCCTCCACCAGCCCTCAGAAACAAATACAGCTACTGTCCAGCCCCTATCCAGTTGATATCAACTGACTCATGTCTAAGCAGGGATTAAGTGTGTTTCTGGAAACCTCAGTTGTGCACAGTGGGAGCTGCTGTTACACCCAGTGAGCTATCGGAGGGTGTTAAGTTTCCTAAGTGTTAACAAAAAACAGATGGAATGATGAGGTGGAAAGGAAATTCAGTCTGCAGAATGAAACTTTCCTGCGAGAAGTGTGCATTCGTGTTAAATTGTTTTCAGAATTTAATGACATAATGAGTTAAATTATTAAATAAGGTGCCCCCCCATTAAAATCCATATTGAAGTAATATTAACATTAAATAAATCGTATGCCCAATTAAACCTACCAGATGCTACGGATAATACTCAGAATAAATTCTTTCTTAATCTGTTGTCTCAAACATACATATGGAATCAACGTTTTATAATGGAATCTCTGCATGGCCCCAGGATAGCTTTTTTTCCCCCGAATCTGTGTCCCCAGGAGGGAAGTAGAATGTGTGAGCAAATATCCTCACTACAGCTTTAGCTGCACACAAATTGTGGTTGAGAATACGGCTATAACACTCGTGTTGTTGCTTTGCCTCAGCTTATGTGTATGCCCATTTGTCATTGCAGCACCTGTGGTCTTAATTTACACTGGGGGGGAAAGAAAAAAAAAAGAGGGAGGAAGCATCCTGTTGCCAGTTCCTCCAACCAATGACAGATCTTAGTCTAGCTCTGCAGATGTTCCTGGCACCTGTCATGGGTACATTTCTTTAGACCGATGTTGACAACCAATTGTACTACTTTGGCTAGTCAGCTGTCATCTGTCCAAATAAGGAAGGACAAAAAGGTTGTGTCACTCATTAGGACTCCGATCACTTCATGTGACATAAAAAAAAGCATTTTATGTTTGCATGTGCCTCAGAACAAAAAGCATCTGCACACATTTGACTGTGCTTGCAATCTGTGGTGCCCTTGCTGGTCATAAATGTCATTTCTTTCTCAAGCTTCCTCCATATTGACAGCTCAGCAGACATGCCGTAACCAAATGGAAAGGCATGTTGTATACAGCCCCTTAGGATGCTTAACTTCCTCTGAATTAGCAAAAAAATCACTCAACCATTCGCTCAGTCCTGTTTGAACAATTTAAACACTGACGTTGGTTCAGTCAACAGGTTAAAACATCAGGAACTCTGACTTAAAATCATGGTAAAATTTTAATAAGGGTTTGAATACAATGAAGCAAACGCTACTATAAAAGACAAATTGTGACAAACTGACTTAATTCAATTGAGGCCCAAATATGATCAGCAGAGACTGGAGTATGTTGGGAGCTGATGGTTTATTGGCTAAAGCATGCTGGGGTTGGGTAAAAGGCAGAGGCATCAATATGGCACAATAAGAACAAACTGAACTTGCATTACTATAGCGCCTTTTATCTCTTAAGCATATTTGGGAGTTTCAAATATAGCTGAAAATGTGTTGCTGGAAAAGCGCAGCAGGTCAGGCAGCATCCAAGGAGCAGGAGAATCGACGTTTCGGGCATGAGCCCTTCTTCAGGAATCGGGCTCATGGCCGAAATGTCGATTCTCCTGCTCCTTGGATGCTGCCTGACCTGCTGCACCTTTTCCAGCAACACATTTTCAGCTCTGATCTCCAGCATCTGCAGTCCTCACTTTCTCCTAGTTTCAAATATAGCCAAAGAAGTAGTTGTTGAAGTACAGTCAAATTGTTGTACTGTGGGAGTCACAGCTACCAAATTCAACAGCAAGCTCCCACAAATATCAGAATGATAAAAGTTGAGAAAATCTATTTAATGATGTTGCATGAAGGCTATATGTTGACCAGGTCACTGAGGAGAACAGGCTGTCTATTAATATTCATTATAACTCCATGGTCTCTCACAGCTACTTCAGCTACATTTCCTAATGGAGGTGGTGATGGGCTAGCGGTATTATCGTTGAACTATTAATCCAGAGACCCAGATAATGTTCTGGGAATCTGGTTTTGAATTTGAACATAGCAGATGGTGCAATCTGAATTCAATGAAAACAAAACAAAATCTGAAATTAAGGATCTAATGGTGACCGTGAATCCATTGTCGATTGTCAAGAAAAACTCTTCTGGGTCACTACTGTCCTTTAGGGAAGGAAACTACCATCCTTACGTGGTCTGGCCTATATGTGATTCCAGAGCCACAGTAATGTGGTTGCCTCTGGGCAAATAGGGACGGGCAACACATTTCAGCCAAGCCAACGATGACCTCATCCCATGAATGAATAAAAATAACACACTACTTCCTTCAGGACACAATCCCATTCTCCAGGTTTCTCCACTTCCGCCACCTTCCACAGGGGTCCTTCCAACTTGTCTTCCTTTTTCCTCAACCAAGGATTCCTCCATAAAATGATGGTCAGGGCCCCCATCTATCTGACTCATTTCTCACACTTCTGCTTTCTCCCCTTCTTGTCCCCTCCCTGAACCATGATAGGGTTTTTCTTCTGAAGGGTCATTGGACTCTAAATGTTAACTCTGCTTTTTCTCCACAGGTGCTGCCAGATCTGCTCTGTTTCTCCAGCAATTTCTGTTTCTTTATGCCTCAGATCTCCAGTCATTTGTTTGATTTTGGGGTTCCAATCGTCTTCAATTTCCACTCCAAAGAGTCTCAATTTTCAAAGGATCATTTTCCCTCATTTCTGCCACCAGTAAATTTGTTGACTCCTCCCCTCTTGGTATTCTGAAGAAACCAGTCACTCCACGATACCCTAAGTCACTTCTCTATGATCCCCAATGACTTCCCATGAGATTATAGAATCCCTACAATGTGAAAGCAGGCCAATCAGCCCATTGCATCCACAGACTCTCTGAAAAGCATCCTATCCAGACACACAACGTGTTACCTTTTCCTGGATGCAATATAGCGTCGGATAGGTTCAAATCCTTGCGAGCTCCTGCGTGCAGATCTAAGTTTCCTATTTCCTACAATCATTCTACACTCTTTAAACTTAATAGCATACTTTTATAAATTATTAATAACTATGTTTTATCTAAACTCACAGATTTGAAGCTCCTCCGATACCTTACTGTTGTTAGAATACTGAATGGACTCAAAATTCTTAACATTCACCTGTACCCATGTTTTGCTTTTGCCGCTGTTTACCTAGTATTTAGGCATCTATGCTACTTAACTCTATGATCTGCCTGTATTGCTTGCAAGACAAAGCTTTTCACCGTGGTTCGATTCGATTCAACCCATCCTGTCCCTGTAACCCTGTTTTTCCTATGGCCAACCCACCCAAACTACGCATCCCCAGACAGTACAGGCTATTTAGCATGGCCAATCCACCTAACCTGCACATCTTTGAACTGTGACAGCACCCAGAGGAAACCAATGCAGTTTGTGCAACTCCACAGACTGTCCTCAAGGGTGGAATTGAACCTCGATCCCCAGCGTTGTGAGGCAGCAGTGCTAATCACTGAGCCACCGTGTCACCCCAAGATGGGCCTCTTAATCTTTTACCTTCTCTATCGCTTCATTGACCAAGGCCTCAGTCTCCAGGTGAAGCAGTAATTTATTTGCACTTGTTTCAATCTAGTTGCCTGAATTTGCAGTCACCATGCAGCCTCCTTTACACTGGGGAGACAAATCATGGAATACCTCCACTCAGTCTATAAGCAAGATCATTGCGGTCACTTGTCATTTCAGTAAAACATCCTACTCTCATGCTCACATTTCTGTTCTAGGCTTGCTGCAGGGGCTCCAGTGAAGCCCAACGCAAGATAAGGGAACACCACCCCATTTCACAATCAACCAACAGCCACTCTATAGCCTTTTGGACTCAATATTGAGTTCAGCAACTTCAGACCATGAATTTTACCCTCCACTTTGATATACCTTTATCCATCAAGTGTCTGTAACCTTGATTTTCACATTTTTTCTGAAAAACTCACCTTCATTTTCTTACTAGTGCCTACTTTAGATCAATGCTGTTTTCTCCACAAGCTTACCTCTTCCTTTGCCATTTGTTCTATGATACTTTTGACGTGTACACTCTCACTTTTCATTAGCCTCCCCTTCTCTGCCACTTGCTCTTCTCCCCCTATCTTAACAGCATAAAACCCACCAACATTCCACCTCTCTTCAGTTCCAAGGAAGAGTAGCATCAGACTCCGAACATTAACTCGGTTTCTCTGTCCACAGATGCTGCTTGACCTGCTGAGCTTCTGAAGTTTTTTGTTTACTTCATTCATGGGATGTGGGGGTCATTGGCTAGACTAGCATTTAGTGCCCATCTCTAGAGGCCAATTAAGGGTCAACCACATTGCTGTGGTCTGGAGTCACATGGAGTCATCCAGACTGGGTAAGGATGGCACTTTCCTTCCCTCAGAGACATTAGTGAACCAGATGGGGTCTTCTGAGAATTGACAATGGATTCATGGTCATCATTAGAGTCTTAATTCCTGATTTGTTTGAACTCAAATTCCACCATCTGCCTCGGTGGGATTCAAATCTGGGTCTCTGTATTTGATTTTTGGATTTTATTTCAGATTTGCAGTATTTTGGTTTTATGCACTGAAGAGAACATGTTTCTTTTCTTTAAACTAGCACCATGGAATCCTTTGCATCCACTGGAATGGCCAGGCAGAGCCAGGGTCTAATGGACCATTTCAAACACAACGATGTAGCACTCTTTCAGCATGACACTGGAGTGTTAGCCTCGATTTTACTGCAAACGCCTGCAGAGTGGAAACTGAATGTGCAACTAGATTAAACACATTGGTTGTCATCTAGGCAACAATATCCTGTCCCAAAAGAAGGAAAGTGAGCATGCATTGTGTTCAATCATTGCCTTTTCTTTTCAGAGGGGTGAAAACACTGGTCAAAAAAAAAGTCTCAATAGGAACTAGGATGGTCGACAGGGAATAAACTATTGGAAGGGTTGGATTACTGCTGCAATTGAAAGGGTGGGTTTACTTTCCATCCAACAATCACATCACAATTTGAGCCCTAAACTCAAAACATTCAGGCATCATCTACTGATAGAGCAGGAAAGGGTGAACAAGCTGGAGTCAAACATCATTTGCCTTCTCATCCAAAAGCATTTTGCAAACTGCAACAGTGTAAACAGTCTCAAGAAAGGTACACAACAATAATTTGCACTTGTATCATACCTTCAAAGCAATATAATGTCCCCAAGCCTTTCAAAAGGGTGCTATCAGACAAAATCTGGTGTGGATCCACAGATGGAGATATTGTGGGAATAAGCAAAAGATCAGGGATAGTTGTTCAATTTAAAAAAAAACATCTTAAAGGAAGAGAGGGAGGCAGTGATGTAGTGGTAATGTTACTGGGCTGGCAATCCAGAGCACCAGGCTCAGAGTCTGAGGACAGAACATTAATTTGAATCCCAGCAGATGGTGAAATTTGAATCCAAGAAAGTCTGGAATAAAAAAGCTAGCTTAATGATCATCATTAGGCTGCAAATTGCTGTAAAAACCCATCCGGCCTGCTAATGCCAGTGAGGTGAAGAAATCTGCCATCCTTACCTGATCAAGCCTACTTGTGACTCCTGACACACAACTGGGTAATTAAGAATGGGAAATAAATGCTGGCCTGGCCAATGGTGCCCACATCCCAGAGACAGATCTGATCACTTTATCCGCCTCCTCCACTGTCTTCAGGACAGATGAGAACACTTACTGTCTCCACCCCCTCCTCACTGGCTCTATAATGAGTTGAGGCTATTGAGCCATTCATTGCCTCCTACCTCTGACTCTCTGGGTGGTAGGACAGCAGAATCGCTGATTGTTTCTTCCTCTGGTTGTACTCTCGGTTCACACCATGACTGTAGTGAAGTTATGGATTCAGATCTGCCCAGGAGCTCCAAAAGTCAACACTGGCTTGGATTCTCTCACCAAAACTCCAAGCAACCTCCAGTCAGAGCTGTTTTCAGTGCAACTGAGCACAACGGTTCAGCAAAGTGACCAGCAGCTGAAATACTTCCCCAACACAAGCACATCCTTTCATATTCTCACTATATTGACAGGTTAATCCATAACAACTTCCAGAGTCCCCCAGCAGTTAACAGCTCCGATAGACACGAGAGGTGGTTTTGAGTTGTAGGTGATCCGGAGAGGAAAGGGTCAATGAGAGCCAATTTACAAGACCTGGCCCTTTATCAGCATGTGTGGGGGTAAGGTACAGGTTACAAGGGTGAATCAGCCAGTTTTATTAAATTAAATGACCTACTTAACCAGATTGGACTTTATTTATTGGCTCCCAATATCCTCAGCAGTTCTCCCACTGAAGATTTGTTTTGTGTCTTACGTATTCTAGGAACAGAGAAACAGAGGACTAGACCATTCAACCTCTCAAGTCAGTTCTGCCACTCAATCATATCATGGATGATCTCTAACTCCATTCTATTTACTCACCTTGTTTCCATATCCCTCAATACCCTGAGCCAAGCAAGTATCACTGACCCCACCCCCACTTCACCCCACCAGTTTCAACAGCTTTTTAGGGGGAAGAGAGTTGCTTGATGTTCAGAAGTTTTGTATGACAGAGCATTGTTTGGCTTTTATTGTCAATGCATTTTGTAGCACATTGTGTGTACAGTGATGTAAATGAACATTAGCAGCTTTTATTGAACATAACTATACACAAGTGAGAGATAGGGCTGGCCAGAACATATTGGTGAACTACAGTCACCTTGAGTGTCAGGCTTTAACAGCACTGAATTAGATCTTGCTTTGCCAAGTAAATAAAAGGCAAATTTCACTCGAGACTTCTCATTTTCCTCTATATATCCTATGAGGAGAGATTGGTTTAACTATGCATGTGTTTGCGAGAGCAACTTAATGAGAGAGGTGGTGATGGCTAGCAGTATTACCACTGGACTATTAATCCAGAGACCCAAGTAAGGTCCTGGGGTGCTAGGATCAAATGCTGCCATGGAAAATGGTGGAATTTGAATTCAATGAAAAAATTCTGGAATTAATGTTTAATAATTGTTTGGGGAAAACCCCATTTGGTTCACGAATGGACTTTAGGGAAGGAAATCGAGCATGGTCATCTGGTCTGGCCTACATGTGACTCCAGACCAACAGCAATATGGCTGACTCTGACCTTTGCAAGCCTCTCAGTTGTAACAATTGCTACAAATTGAGAAGGCAATTGACCACCACCTCAAGGGCAACTTAGGATGGGCTATCAACAAAAAGCCAACCAGCAACTCAGAATTTAAAGAAAAAAAGTTCAGAAAAGGAAAGAGGGATCTGATTAAAACCTATAAAATTCTAACAGGGCTCAACAGATTGCTTGCCGGGAGACAGTGCAACCAGAGAAAAGAATCTTCAACTAGGCGTTACAGTGTCAGAATACAGTTCCGAGATGAGAAAATTTCTTCAGTGAAAACATAGGGAAGCTGTGGAATTCTTTACCACAAAGGGCTATGGAGGCCACATCACTGAATATTTTCACGAAAGAGATAGATCATCTTTTAAAAACAAATTTAAAGGCGTCCATGGGAGGGGCAGGACAGTAGAAATATAACGTTGAGATACAGGATCAGCCATGATTAGATTAAATGGTGGACAGGCTCATAGGCCTGAATGGCCTACTCCTGTGCCTAATTTCGATATTGACTGTGGGATGTGGGGAGTGTGAAAGTCTTAGTTTGTCGAGGACACCAAAATGCTTTGGTGTGCTCCTGGTAAGAGGTCATTTCCCGATAGACTTGGATCCCAGGTCCATGTGATTTGACGTTATGGCATCGATCCTTAGGCACAGGCCCAGTTCATATTAGAGTCATAAAGTCATAGAGATGCACAGCATGGAAGCAGACCCTTCGGTCCAATCCGTCCATGCCAACCAGATACTCCAACCTAATCTAGTCCCACCTGCCAGCACCCAACCCATATCCCTCCAAACCCTTCCTATTCATATACCCATCCAAATGCTTTTTAAATGTTGCATTTGTACCAGTCTCCACCACTTCCTCTGGCAGCTCATTCCATACACATACCACCCTCTGCATGAAAAGGTTGCCCCTTAGGTCTCTTATATCTTTCCCCTCTCACCCTAAACCTATGCCCCCTAGTTCTGGACTCCCCGACCCCAGGCCCCTCAATTTTGTAAACCTCTATAAGGTAACCCCTCAGCCTCCAGCGCTCCAGGAAAAACAGCCCCAGCCTATTCAACCTCTCCCTATGGCTAGAATCCTCCAACCCTGGCAACATCCTTGTAAATCTTTTCTGAACCCTTTCAAGTTTCACAACATCTTTCTGATAGGAAGGAGACCAGAATTGCATGCAATATCCCAACAGTGGCCTAACCAATGTCCTGTACAGCTGTAACATGACCTCCCAACTCCTGTACTCAATATTCTGACCAATAAAGGAAAGCATACCAAACACCTTCTTCACTATCCTATCTACCTGTGGCTCCACTTTCAAGGAGCTATGAACCTGCACTCCAAGGTCTCTTTGTTCAGCAACACTCCCTAGGACCTTATCATTAAGTGTATAAATCCTGCTAAGATTTGCTTTCCCAAAATGTAGCACCTCGCATTTATCTAAATTAAACATCATCTGCCACTTCTCTGCCCATTGGCCCATCTGGTCCAGATCCTGTTTGTAATCTGAGGTAACCTTCTTCGCTGTCCACTACACCTCTAATTTTGGTGTCATCTGCAAACTTACTAACTGTACCTCGTATGCTCACATCCAAATCATTTATGTAAATGACAAAAAGTAGAGGACCCAGCACCGATCGTTCTAGCACTCCATTGGTCTCAGGCATCCAGTCTGAAAAACAACCCTCCACCACCACCCTCTGTCTTCTACCTTTGAGCCAGTTCTGTATCCAAATGGTAACTTCTCCCTGTATTCCATGAGATCTAACCTTGTTAACCAGGCTCCCATGGGGAATTTTGTTGAACGGCTTACTGAAGCCCATGTAGATCACATCTACTGCTCTGCCCTCAACAATAATCTTTGTTACTTCAAGAAACTCAATTAAGTTTGTGAGACATGATTTCTCACATACAAAGCCATGCTGACTATCCCTGATCAGTCCTTGTCTTTTCAAATACATGTACATCCTGTCCCTCAGGATTCCCTCCAACAACTTGCCTATCACCGATGTCCGGCTCACTTGTCTATAGTTCCCTGGCTTGTCTTTACCGCCCTTCTTAAACAGTGGCACCACGTTAGCCAACCTCCAGTCTTCCGGCACCTCACTTGTGACTATCGATGATACAAATATCTCAGCAAGAGGCCCAGCAATCACTTCCCTAGCTTCCCACAGAGTTCTAGGGTACACCTGATCAGGTCCTGGGGATCTATCCACCTTTATGCATTTCAAGACATCCAGCACTTCCTCCTCTGTAACATGGACATTTTGCAAGGTGTCACCATCTATTTTGCTACTTTCTATATCTTCCATATCCTTTTCCACAGTAAATACTGATGCAAAATACTCGTTTAGTATGTGCCCCCATCTCCTGCAGCTCCACACAAAGGTTGCCTTGCTAATCTTTGAGGGGCCCTATTCTCTGCCTAGTTATCCTTAATGTATTTGTAAAAAGCCTTTGGATTCTCCTTAACTCTATTTGCCAAAGCTATTTCATGTCCTCTTTTTGCCCTCCTTATTTCCCTCTGAAGTATACTCCTCCTGCCTTTATACTCTTCTGAGGATTTACTTGATTTATCCTGCCTATATCTTACATATGACTTGATTAGATTCCCTACAGCGTGGAAACAGGCCCTTTGGCCCAACAAGTCCACACCAACCCTCCGAACAGTAACCCACCCAGACCCATTTCCCTCTGACTAATGCACCTAACACTACGGGCAATTTAGCGTGGCCAATTCACCTGACCCGCACATCTTTGGACTGTAGGAGGAAACCAGAGCACCTGGAGGAAACCCAAGCAGACATGGGGAGAATGTGCAAACTTCACATAGCCAGTCGCCTGAGGCAGGAATTGAACCTGGGACCCTAGTGCTGTGAGGCAGCAGTGTTAACCACTGAGTCACCGTGCCACTCAATGATGTCTAGGCTGGCACCTATTCCCTGTCCCCAGCCTTTCCTTTCACCCTGACAGGAATATACTTTCACTGGATTCTCGTTATCTCGTTTCTGAAGGCTTCCCACTTTACAGCTGCCCCTTTACCTGCGAACATCTGACCCCACACAGCTTTTGAAAGTTCTTGCCTAATACCGTCAAAATTGGCCTTTCTCCAATTTAGAACTTTGATTTTTAGATCAGGTCGAGCCTTTTCCATCACTATTTTAAATCTAATAGAATTATGGTCGCTGGCCCCAAAGTACTCCCCCACTGACACCTCAGTCACCTGCCCTGCCTTATTTCCCAAGAGTAGGTCAAGTTTTGAACCTTCTCTAGTAGGTAGATCCACATACTGAATCAGAAAATTTTATTGTACGCACTTAAATTCCTCTCCATCTAAAACCTTAACACTATGGCAGTCCCAGTCTATGTCTAGAAAGTTAAAATCCCCTACCATAATCACCCTATTATTCTTACAAATAGCTGAGATCTCCTTACAAGTTTGTTTCTCAATTTCCTTTTGACTTTAAGGGGGTCTATAATACATTATTGGGATTGTAATCATCCCTTTCTTATTTCTCAGTTCCACCCAAATAACTTCCCTGGATGTGTTTCCAGGAATATCCTCCCTCAGCACAGCTGTAATGCTATCCCTTATCAAAAATGCCACCCCCCCTCCTCCTCTTGCCTCCCTTTCTATCCTTCCTGTAGCATTTGTACCCTGGAACATTAAACTGCCAGTCCTGCTCTCCCTGAGCCATGTTTCTGTAATTGCTATGATATCCCAGTCGCATGTTCCTAACCATGCCCAGAGTTAATCCGTCTTCCCTGTTAGGCCCCTTGCATTGAAATAAATGCAGTTTAATTTATTAGTCTTACCTTGTCCCTGCCTGCCCTGACTGTTCGACTCACTTCTGTTCTCAACTGTACCAGTCTCAGATTGATCTCTTTCCTCACTATCTCCCTGGTCCCACACCCCCATCTTACTAGTTTAAATCCTCCCGAGCAGCTCTAGCAAATCTCCCTGCCAGTATATTCCTCCCCTTCCAATTTAGGTGCAATCCGTCCTCCCGGTAAAGGTCACCTCTACCTCAAAAGAGATTCCAATGGTCCAAAAATGTGAATCCTTCTCCCATATACCAGCTCCTCAGCCATGCATTCATCTGCTCTATCCTCCAATTCCTGCCCTCACTAGCTTGTAGCACTGGGAGTATTCCAGATATTACTACTCTCGAGGACCTCCTTTTTAAATTCCTGACTAACTCTCTGTAATCTCCCTTCAGAATCTCAACCTTTCCCCTTCCTACATTGTTGGTTCCAATGTGGATAATGACCTCCTACTGGCCCCTCTCCCCCTTGAGAACATTCTGCACCCTCTGAGACATCCTTGATCCTAGCACCAGGGAAGCAACACACCATTCTGATTTTTTGCTGCTGGCCACAGAAACATACCTCGGACTAGAGAGTCCCCTACACAATTGATCTCTTGGAACCCGACATACCCCTCGTCGCAGTAGAGCCAGTCTCAATACCAGAAACTTGGTTGTTCGTGCTACGTTCCCCTGAGAATACATCACCCCCTACATTTTCCAAAACAGCATACTTGTTTGAAATGGGTATAGTCACAGAAGGCTCCTGCACTAGGTGCCTACCTCTTACTTTTCCTGGAATTAACCCATCTATGTGACTGTTTCTAAGACTTTTCTCCCCTTCCTATAACTGCCATCCATCACATACTGTTGCTGTTGCAAATTCCTCATTGCTTCTAATTGTCTCTTCAACTGATCCATTCGATCCGATAAGATTCGCAACCAACAGCATTTATTGCAGATCTAATCCACAGTAACCCTTAAACTCTCTTTAAACTCGCACATCTGATAAGAAGCGCATATCACTCTACTAAAGGCCATTTTTGCTCCTTCACAATCTACAGACCCAGAAAATAACACCGTCTTATTCCTCTACAAAACACTGCCCCAGGTTAAATGAATATTTATGGCTTATATTTTAAGTTGCATCAAGAGACATATTTCAAAAAACATATCAAGAAAGAACCCACTCTACTCACTACTGCAGACTTTCTGCAGGCCACATTTAAAAACAATACACTTATCTCCTTCTGTGCTGTGAACTTCACCCAAACAGTTCCTCCAAGATCAGTTGTGAATTTCACTGTTTGCTAATTTTCCCAGACGCACTCCGATCCAGCGATATAGCAAACGCAGTAACTGCAGGTTCACTGCTGTGTCAGTTTTTTTCTTTCTCTCTCCTGCACTGATTTCACCATGTGCTTCCTTTGTCTGTTCTTCTCCCTTTTAAGGCTGCTGTTTTGACTTTTTTCTTTCCAAAGTTCCAAAACAATGCAACAGCATATAAAACAGAAATTGCTGCTCCTGGAATTTGAGGAAATCACCTCCAACAGTAGGTGATCGGCCAACTAATACTTGCAACGAGCCAGTGTTTCAGACTGGGGAGGCCATGTCGTGTATTAATTGGACAGCCTGCACATGTACAACCTCGCCCGGTATCCTGTGGAGTCTGTGCCAGGACATGGCATTGCCAATCTGCATCTTTCCTCACTCACCCCCACCAGTTGTGTGTTAAGGAAGTACTCTCACGTTCCTCTACCATACATACCTGGACTGAAATATGACACATACAGCCAGAAGAGCCTTTCAATTTTACTTTGATTCTCAAAATTGGCACCCTGAAGGTTTCACGTTGAATAGCTAATCAGCTGTACACAGATGTCAGATTATACACTGATTTAAAGAGCAGTGTCATGAGGAATTAGCCCTGCAGGACTGACCTTTAAATTATTTTGACCTTTTCTAGGTGATTTTCTTCTCTCCCCCCCACCTAGCTGAGCCAGCTCTTCACAGTAGTGGTGAAACAGGACCGCTGATGCTCAGTGTAGAAGGTAAAAACAATGACTGCAGATGCTGGAAACCAGATTCTGGATCAGTGGTGCTCAGTGTAGAAGGGCTACTTCAGCAATAGAGGTATCACAGTCAAGGCAAATCCTACCCTCCTTTGATGCCTGAGCATAATGTTCCTGGGGACGATGCGGTGAATAATGACATCGGAAGGTGGGCAGATTTGATCAATACAAGGTGAACTTTGGAAAGTGATCTGCTGATAGGCTGCGTGGAGGTCACCAAGTTCCTTCAACAGCACCTTCCAAACCCCTGGACTCTATCCCTTTGAAGGGCAAGCAGAAACATGGGAACATCACCTCCCACGGACTCCTCCACTACACACACCTCCCTCCCCCCACCCCCACCCCCGCCAGCCCCAAAACACTCACCATCCTGACTCAAATACTTTGCTATTCCTTTGACTGGGCCAACATCCTGTTACTCTCTTCCTGAAGGCACTCTTCTCCAGGGCAGTTAGGAATTGGCAATAGATGCCAATCTAACCAAGAGTTCCCGAGAAAGAACTTTTTTCTTTAAAATAAATGGCTCAATCCTCTCAGACTTGGCTTAGAATGGGCACAGTGACAGCAGAGGGTCAGCAATGCCCTCTGTCCAGGCTTCAAAAATACAGGAACAGGTAAACCCAGGCAGATGTGTGCAATGACCATGAAATTGGAGTAAATGCCCAGTCTAGTTTGAACTTGGCCTTATCAGTGCCAGTCATTTGACCTGAAAGAATAAAGAAAGAGCCTGTACAGATCATTGACTCAGGCAGGCACGAGACCTGGTCCATTTCTTTACTGTAAATACTGAGTAATCTACTGCCACCAAACAATGCATTTGCAGAATCTGATGTTTCAGAAGCCTCTGTGTAGAAGTTGCATTCCCAAAGCCAAACAAGGAAATCCAAGGCCAGGATGAGACCTGAGAAAATTTAGGACCTCCCAGTACCAACTCAATCCTCCAACACCAATCCATTAAAGACTGCCTGACCTGACAAAGCCTCCTGCTGGGACATGCAGGGGTTGGCAGATGGCTCATTATTCAAATTGAATTCAGATGTCAGGGAGGATTGGATCCTCTGACTGTATCTAGTAGATCACCATCTTAAAACCTCCCTGCACTTTGTTCATAGCCATGATCTCGGTGAATGGGAGAGACAGCTCAAGGGGCTTAATGACTTATTCCCACCTCTTATGTTCCTACCATACTCTTCAAACCAAAATAGTACTTTAATAAACAGAGGGGAGAAGAGGATTCTTTTCAAACAAATATGAAGCAAACAGTTAGTTCCTGGATTATCTGGTCTGAAAACATGGTGAAAGCATATTTGACAAGGAATTGGATTAATATTTGAAAAGGAATTATTTGCAGGAATGAGCAAGTGTTGGCCTAATGGTATTATCACTGAACTGTTAATCCAGAGAGCCGGGTAGCATTCTGGGGACTGGATTCAAATCCCACCACGTGGTGGTGAATTAAATTTTAAAAGAAACCTGACCATGAATCCATGGTCAATTGTTGGAAGAAGCCATCTGGGTCACTATTGTTCTTTCAGGAAAGAAACTGGTCTGGCCTACATGTAACTCCACAGCAATTTGGTTGACCCCTAATTGCCCTCTGGGTAGTTAGGGATGGGCAATAAACATATGAATGAATAAACAGAAAATGGGGGGGGAAAAGGAAGGGGGCAGAGATAATTGGCTAACTTGCAAAGAGCTGGCACAAGCACAATTGGCTGAATGGTTTCCTTGTATGACGCATTACCCTATGATTCTAAACATTGTCTAAAAGTGAACAGATTTGTTGTTGTTTGCCATCTTGGGCAGTGATGTGTTACAAACTTTCAAGTCATAAATTGTCCAACTTGTTAGCTGTGGCTGAAATTAATGAACAGTTTAATTTCCATGACCTCCCCTGACAGGAACGATGAAAGGTGGCTATTGTAGACCACCGGGGACACAGCCATGATTGCGAGTCATTAACCCTTTGCGTATGGCAGCAGCAATTTTGCAACAAAACAGCAAACAAGAATGACAGATACCAGAGGCTGATTACTAATAAGGGTTAAGTGGTACTCTGTACAGGGCAATAGTAGAGCATGTGTCTGAGGTCATGCAAAACAGAAGGCGGGAAACTGGACCACACTACACAGTGAATGGAAAAACACAAGTTGGTGAACGTAGTGCTGTGTGAAACTGCTTAATGTTTTAATTATTTTCTAGCACAGGCGTTTGCACTTACTGGGATTTGGTGACTTCAAAAGTACCTCGGAAAGCACTTCAAGGTGGTTGTTAAAGGCACTACATAAATGCAATCCTTGCTTTCAAATTCACAGCAGCTCTTGGAGTAGAGATGGCAGGAGAACTGAGCAGTCACAAAGCTAGATTGTTACCACTGAGAAGGTGAGGCATACGCCAGCAGGGGAGGAGATGTCTCTGATGGAGGGGTGGCAGGGGGACCTTGGTGAGGAAGACACCAATTAAAGGAAGGGGGAGGCTTTTAAGGACATAGCACCTCCTTTTCTACCCAAGCTGGCTGGCCTCCTGGATCTCCCATCATTATAGGGCCACCCGAGACTTATCCTCCCCACATCAGATGATAGCTGTGCTGGGGAGGGATGGATCAGTCACAGGAAACATACGGTCGGTGTTTTACTATAGATCCCTAAACTTCTCCAAAATTCCTCCAAACAGAGGACTGTCAGATTCTGCCCAAGGGCAGCAAAATACAGCACGCTGACATGTGACACAAACTGTGGTGCTCCATTCTGTGACTGTATCATTGTAGGCTTAGTGTTCCAACACACTGCATGGTGGTGCTCAGTATCACTGCACGGTGCAGGAAAATTCATGGTGTACTTCAGGATTGGGCAGTGACAGAAATTCAAAAATAGTTGGTCATCCCATTCTAGCTCAATGTAACAGTAGGAAATCAAACAAAAACGCACGGTGTGATAAATGGCAAAGTGCAAAGACTCAGAGCTGCTTCACCTGTGACATGTTCCCACTGTAAATGTGGAGTGGAAACACTTCAACATTTAGCCAGTTTCTTTATAACCGATTCAAACTGACGACCTCGGTACTGTATTTAGAAACTATGACGCCTTGACAGTAAGGGTATGCCGGAGATTCTGCCCAGTGGAATATTCTGAGGAAGACCCAAAATGTTTCTGATTTTTTTTTCCCCCCCAGAGATGCTGCCGAGCTTTTTAGGCAATGTTTGTTTTTGAGAGTTGGATATTCTGGCTGGTGAGCTATGTGCGAATGGGAGTTGACTGTATTACAGCATTCTAAAGTTCACAATGTAACAGCATGGGGATTCTTTAATTCATGCTCGAATATTTTCATCAACTGAAGTTTGCTCCAAAAATGTATGGGCTGGTAGGAGGCCAGTATCAGCTTCCTTGTGAATACAGAAATATGTTAGCAAGACCACCCCCCCCCCCCCCATGTCAAAATCTCCATTGTTCAAAAAATCTTGGTCTGCATTCCTTGTGCCCGTATAAAATGGGTGAATTAGTAACGCACTGGTCTGCCCTGCTATCCCTACGTTCTTCAAATGACCTTTCCAGAACTGAGCAGAGAGATTTGTGTGGTCAAAGCAAGGATAGCTGCTTGCATTTAACTCCCTGCCTTAATTTACTGTGATACATACAGGCTGTCATTTTTCATCTGTCCTTTTCTCGATATTTCCTACAGTATCATTCAGTGAAATTAGTTTGGAGAACTTGTCTGCAAGAGCCTATTTCAATCATTGGAAGAAGATAATGTGAACTCCTGGATGAGGTCAACACTTCACCAACTGCCAGCCCTCATCCCAGCAGTAGCTGGAGAATCTGTAGGTGGTGAGTGGTCACACCACAATTACCAAAATCACACTTTCATAGCGAAGCTGCCCGTCTTTCCTGGCTATTCTAAGACTATAGCATAATAAACAGGCTTCAGTGCAAACTATCCTTTTCAGTTCTGCTTTGTTCCTGGGGAATTATCGAAGGAATTCAGCATTCAGGGGGTTAAACTCCAATTCCCCCTTGACTACCGTTATCAGAGCTGCAAGTTAAATCTTCCTTGTAAAATCCGTATCTCACATGATAAGATCAACGGTGTTAGGGCCCCCTCAGCTTGAGACTTGCCTTCCCTCTAACTAGGAGCACGAACCTTTCCAAGACCCTATCAAACACTATATATAGCACTAATTAGACTGAAGAGGCTTATCGCCAGGAGTGAGGGAGAGTCTCACACTATACTCTGCTGACCTCCCAGATTCCCACTAGACAGAAGGAATTCTTGTTATCAGCTTCCACAATAAACAGCATAAATCTTCGGGAAGCACAGCGTAGGGCAGCTTGGAGATTAGACACTGAAATGTTGATGAGGTAATGGCTTTCCAAAAGGAGGATGTATATTATTGTAGCATAAGCTTCAGCAAAGGCAGCTTGTCTCAATCTTCCTCACCCCACCCTGGGCAGACACTAACACAGAAATGGTTATGGACATTTAAAAGACAATCTTCCAGTTGTCCTGGCAGCCTCAAACAAACAGAATTTGACAATGAACCCCATAATGAGATATTTGGGCAGGTGACCAAAAGCCTTTTACAAAGAGACAGGCTTTAATGAGTGCTTTAAAGGGAGAGAGTAAGGTTGAGAGGTGAAGAGAATTAGGGAGGGAATTTTAAAAAAAGCTGGGGCCTTCCACATTTGTCAATTGGGAGGTGGTTAAAATCAGGGCTCTGCAAGAGACTGGAAATCAAGAACTGCAGAGATTGTGGAGGGGGCTAGGGCTGAGAGAGGTAGACAAAGGTGACAAGTGTGTATTTGGTTTACACCTACCTCCCCATCCTTTCCTGTCCCTTTGGCAGACAAAGACTTCCGGTCTGCATTTCAACTCCTGCTATTATGATTTCCACCATGTTTCTCTTCATTACCCTGATCAACGCTAAATCCCAGCTTGATCTCCATCTCTGTTCATTCCCACTTAAAAAATTTTAAAAACCAAAATGCTGGAAAAACCCCAGTAACTCTGTGAGCATCTGCAAAGATAGAAAAACCAAGTTAATATTGAGTCCTGTTTGACTCTTCTTCAGAAGAGCAATAAACAAGATTTGACCCCGGGTCTCGAAAATTTCATCTGACCCGAAACTTGCACAGCCTTTTGCAACAAACGTGGAACACTGGGGTGGAAATTGTTCTCAGTTTCTAGTGGCCTTGTATGCTTCATGATTTTACTCCATGTAGTTAAAAATCACACAACACCAGGTTATAGTTCAACAGGTCTGATCGGAAGAGAAAGTGAGGACTGCAGATGCTGGGGATCAGAGTCAAGGGCTTATGCCCGAAATGTTGATTCTCTTGCTCCTCAGATGCTGCCGGACCTACTGTGCTTTTCCAGCACTACACTTTCAGGTTCGTTTGGAATTACAAGCTCTCAGAGCGCTGCTTCGTCAGGTAGCCGGTGTTCCACTCCGAAAGCTTGTACTTCCAAACAGATCTGTTGGACTATAACGTGGTGTCGTGTGATTTTTAACTTTGTCCACCCCAGTCCAACACCGGCATCTCCACATCATTACTCCATGTAGGCTGACACGGGAGATAGCTGTGGTCCACAGCACGGAATGTGGTCCACAGAAGCTGTCTATATCAGCTGTGATAGTGTGGAACATGGTACAGTAAAGTGATGGTCTGAACAGCAGGTCAATTCAATTTTACTCAGTTGGGAGTTCACTGCAGGTTAGAGAGGCGATGTCAAACAAACCGAACCAAAAACAGCAAAGAGGTACGAAAACATAACCTGCCAACTCCACATGGTGCTCAATACTTAAAGTTGCTTGGCAGACCAATTCTCCTGACTAATCCTGAAGCCACTTTTCACGGTGTCCGCAAATTAGAAATGATCGCGCCCACCGCTAACAAATAAAACAAACAGGTCTGGGCCTTCTGTCAGCAATAAACTGAAATAATGTCACCAGCTCTACCCTGGGTAGCCCACCACACTTTTGCTGTTTCTCATTCTCTTCACCAGCTCCCAGGGTCAGGCTGCCAACTAGTATTGAATCATGCATTGTACCATGGACTGCCTCATTCAGGGTTGGATTGAACTAAATTTATGTTGGATTTTTACAACCAGTATAGAGATCCCATTGTTAATCACTCAGTCTGCATTCCCACCCAAGCCTTCCAAATAAAAGAACAGTATGTTAATCCACTACAGCTTCCAGTTCCTATGTTCCTCCTCTATGCCCTGCCCCAGTCAATAAAGTACAGGCTGCAGCACTGTACAGTGTAACTTTCCATCAATAGCTGACCATTCACAAAATGCGTGTGGGGTAGCCAGGACACTTACCCTGTTGAACATCGATGTGGCAATGTATGCACAGCGTGGGTGGAAGGCTCCAGTCCCACAAACGTACAGGTGAGTTTGGTTGTAGAAGTGAAGGACCCTCAGGAAGTTGCCACAGTCCAGCTGCAAAGAAATCAGGAGACTCCAGTTAGTTTCCAGCACCTGCTGACCAACATAACACCTCAGACTACAGGTGAACCCAGTATTTAATCTCACTTTAAAACCAACAGGCGTGAATCGTACACTTTACAATTGTTTCTTTGATCAGTTTCAGCTATGTGTAGCAACAGCCAACTTTGCTTTATCCCATAGGAACTTCTGTAATTTTTTTTCAGGGGATGTGGAGGTCCCTGGCTGGCCAGCATTTGATTCTGATCACCATCTGCCCTGAGGTGGTGGTGCTTACCTGCCTTTTGAACCCTGCAGTCCGCATGCTGTAGGTTGACCCACAATGTCCTTAGGGAAAGGGTATTGTTGGAGCTGTCCCCATCCAGACACATGGGGAGTATTTCTATCATACTCCTGACTTGTGCCTAATAAATGGTGGACTAACACTGGGGAATCAGGTGGTGAGTTACTTGCTGCAGTACTCCTAGCCTCAGGCCAGTCCTTGTAACCACTGTGTTTATATGACTCGCCCAGTTCGGTTTCTGGTCAGTAGTAACCCAGGATTGTTGATAGTATGGGATTCTAGGATCGTGTGAAGGCCATTGAATATTAAGGGGTGATGGTTTGATTGGCTCTTGTTGAGGGATGGCCATTCCCTGGCATTTGAGTGATCGAATGTAACTTGCTACTTATCAGCCTGGATTATATTGTGGTCTTGGTCGTATATGCTCATGGATTACTTCAGTGTCTGTGGAGTCATGAATGTGCAATGTTTAGAACCAATCTTCCGTGTTCATGACCCCTTTTGATAGCATGAAAGATTGAAGAAAGCAGCTGAAAATGGTTTAGGCGAACATACTACTCTGAGGAATTTAAGGGCTTGTGACGCAGTGGCAGTGTCCCTGCCTCTGATCTCGAAGAACTGGATTCGAGTCCCACCTGCTCCAGAGGGGAGTAACATCTCCAAACAGGTTGAATAGAAAATATATACCCTGAGGAATTTGTGCAACAGCATCCCGAGGCAGGAATACAGTATTCAATCCAATACCCATCTTGGATTTGTATCTGTTCACTTAGGCCACAAATATCTAGCAATCTCAATTAATGGTCCCATTTTTCATAGCCTTTTAAGAAAAAGGGCTTTGGGGGACATAGCCCTAATTTAAAAAAGTTATTTCATGTTCCAGCTACATTTTAGAAAAGGCTACAGTGTGATACTTTAAAAAAAATTCTACATTGTTCTGGGCAAATGTAATAGGATACCAACCTTTTAAATTATAAATTTACTTGTCCTATCTCTTGACTCAACTTTATCGGATGCAAATGGAGGGAGTCCATGAAATGAAATGACTGCGTGCTAATCTATAGTCCGTTCTACTATAGCGTGCATTTCTTCGACGCAAATTGGCTTTAACGCGACTGAAGAACGTAGAACACGAACTTCCCTTACCTGTATCAGCTATAGTGTTATTCCAGCTCCATTAGTTTAAGCGATGTGGCTATTGCATGATTCTCCCAGAACAGGATATCACATGAGAACCGAACTATCGCTTTATATCATAACGGACTGCATTTGTATGATCTATGCTGTTAAAAATGTTGTTATCAATGATTCAAGATTTTCGCTGTTTGTAGAACTTAATTTGTTTGGATTCCTTGTACAAATCTGCAAAAAGGCTTGGTTTTAGAATCACTACAAACAATGAACTTTATAAGATTATAATATTTCAAAACATCTTAATTAAACAATGTTCTGATGAGGATGTTTCAAGCACCTCCACTCGGAATCAGGCTCGTGTGATTTTGTTGCTACTGGGGTCAAAACAAACTGAAACTTACTGAAATCAAGGGAGTGTTTTTATGTCTTGAGTTTCACTGACAAAACAAAATAGCCAGTATTGACCGTTTTTTGATAGCAATGAAGCAAAAAGCTGATTTTTTTTTTGTTTGAAAGCAGAGCAGAACAAAGTGAGATTTCTGGAGATTTAACAAACAAAAAGTCACCGAGGCGGACCTTGCTAGTGGGAGTCAGTTCTGGAAAGATTCAGAGTGGAATGGTTGTTGAAGGACACTGAAAGGCATGACAGGGAGAAGACATGATCCTGTTGGAATATTGGGAGTCACTTGGAACTTTATGTAATGCTACACATCTGCCAGAATACAGTGAACAGAAAATGGTTTTAAAAGAATCATCTTGATTGACATAAACAGCTCACGCATAAATAATCTGTTGTATTAATTGCCTGTTAAGTAATGTTTGATCTGTGTTGCTTATTTTAAACATCTCAAATCATAAACTCGCATCTTGTGATTCTTTCCACCAGTGTCTGGGAAATACACCTGTTCTTTTATCCCCAGAAGTTATCAGACTCTACGGGGACCGCAACAGCTTCCCAGTTTCATATTCTGACTGCCAGCAACTCCTGATGGTGACACACTAAGTGGAGTTAAAGTCAGGGAAATAATTGGATAAACATTAAAAAAAGATTTGTTTTAATAAACTCTAAAACTGTCAGTATCGGGCAAGCTGATCTTTGCTGTTAGGCAGCTGCAAAACATAGGATCATTGCTTCACCACATTGAGTAGGTCATTTCAGAAGGAATAACCCATTCAACTTGAAACTTCACAGTGGGATGTTTCCCAGTGCTGTGAGAGAATAAATTGCTTGGAGCCAATGGTGACTTGAGGTGAACAGTTCAACAGACCTGGGACAAGACATACTGCAACTCAGCTGAAATGTCATTGCTGAGCTGTGGAGTACAAGGCCAAAAATGTGTTCCAGGAGAGTTATTACTCGATTACTCCCTAGTCAGCCAGTCTCAATGACTGGCTGAAGAGTGGCCATCTGCTCAGCACAGTCTGGAACATAGTGAAGAACATGAAACACAGGTGGGATAGAAAGAAGAATCAAAGAATCCTTACAGCATGAAGCTGGCTATTCAGCCCATCGCATCCATGCCAACCCTCTGAAGAGCATCCCACCCAGACCCAGCCTCCCTACCAGATCCCTGCAACATTTCCCATGGTTAATCCACCTAGTCTACACATCCCTGAATACTCTGGGCAACTTACCATAGCCAATCCAAATAACCTGCACATCTTTGGACTATGGGAGGAAACCCATGCAGACACCGGGAGGATGTGCAAACTCCGCACAGACAGTTGCTTGAGGCTGGAATCAAACCCAGGTCCCCGCCACTGTGAGGCAGCAGTACTAACTGCTGAGCCACCATACTGCCCTACTATGATTCTATCATTCTAAGAAAGAAGAAGTACTTGACTTTTTCTTTCAGAAAAGGGAGCTGAACAATGCCTCTAACGCCTGGACGGTCAGATGGGAGGAAAGCTCAATTGTAAAACTGTCATGTGCAATGATGGTGGGACAGTTGCAACTTCTTGAACTGAACACAGCCAGTCACATTTTCAGGTTTACTAATCAGCCAGGCCACAGGACAGCTGGCACAAAAAAAAACGCACACAGTGTGGCGGGGTGTGTAAGAGAGTTAGTTCTTCAGAAGTGAAGCTGCAGAAAATGGAGTCTATTCCTCATTTAGCTGTTATGATACATCAAACCATATTGAGTGCATGAAATGAGTTAATGTTTCATTCTCCAGCACTAATATCTCTCAAAGTCATAGGTATATACAAAACAAAAATTTTCCTTCAAATAACAAGCTGAAGTCCTGATGGCTAGTGCTGCTCTCCAGTGAAAATGTATCTTCCACAGTACACGAAGATGTTCCCTTTCAATGTTGTTGTTAAGTTTCTATCTGAAAACACAAGCCATTTGTATTTACTCACGTCAGGATCCTTTCCAGCCATCTTGCATTCAGCTATTCTTTCAGGGGTAGCTGGCCAGTATAACTGGGAGGAACAAAAGATAGTATTTATGTAGTTTTTAAACACCTTGGAACATGGGGTAGCATAATAATCCAGAAAATACAAGACTGAAAATTCAACCACAACAGGTTGAAAATTTGAATTCACGTTTTGAATATCTGCTGGTATTGTCAACTGTTTTGGGAGTGCCGTAAAAACTGATTTCCTTCAGTGAAGGAGATCTATCATCCTCTCTCAGGTTATTGTATTTTTGATTATCTTCTGCCATCAAACATGGCCAACTCTTAACTGCCCCCGAGGTTTCCTATCAAAGCATTCAGAGTCAAAGTGAAGCCATTCAAGATAAAAGCACCCCCCGCTCCCCCCCACCCCCAAGCCCTGCCAATGCTGTCTCAGAACAACCAATAAATGGCTGACCTTGTCATATCCTGAGCATGAATGAAAAAGAAAGAAATTTGTTTCTGGTGTTTATTCCACGTTATACCAATAATGCTACCTATAGTGGAAGTGCAATAGTGCCATCAGCGTTTGACCCTCTCCTGGTATTTGATCAGCATTGATCGGTCACAACCATCTCCAAGGAAGGCAGGACCAAATACTTTCTTAGAGCAATGCCTACTTCAGCCACAGAGGGGCATGTTGCAAGGTAATAGATGCCACTGATATTAGTGACTTTAAAACCATTAGCCTTGGTGTAATTCTGGCTTCTGTGGATAGTATGAAATTCAGATTCAGATTACATCAGCCCTCACCATATCGGAGATGGGAACATTTGGCATTACCCTGCTGCCATCATTCCAGTGGACTGCTATCTCTCACCTCCCTGAAACAAACACAAAAGCACTCCAAGCCACATGGCATCATTCAAAATCAACAATACGTCAGGTCTACCCACAGGTATCTGAATTTATTTAATTTTTCATGCACTAACTGGAACCGTGAAACACTCAGGTATTTAATCAGATCAAGCCAACAGAGATAGTGACAGTGTTGAAACCGGGAATGTCTGGAATGAGGGGTGCTGGTGATTAAGATTTTGATGAGTTGGAGGTTTTGCTGCCCAGACATATTCCAGTGCAGAGAGTTTGGAGTCAATGTCAACAACCCCCATCAAGCATCACTATCTCATTCTTCACATCACACTGCTGCTCCTGGGGGAGAAACCGGTTTGCAGTAGAAGTCACAAAACACACTCCTGCCATGAAGGGAGCCAGCAAGCAGATTGCAAATGAATGCAATAGACCTTAGCCTTTGCTGCTGAGTGCTTAACTCAGAGTTACAGGTGAGCTGCTTTATTTTTAATTCAGGCTGCTGTTGAACATTACGCCCGGTGGCCGCAAAGTGCAATAATGTTGCACAATGTAAAATGAGTAGCTGATCATTGGGGTTGGCCTACAATCCAGCAGTTAAGTTAAACCCATATACAACAAGGAGTTTTTAGTTTATTCACTCACGGGAATTAGGGGTCGCTGTTTAGGCCAGCATTTATTGCCCATCTTTAATTGCCCAGGAGGCACTTAAGAGTCACCCACATTGCTGTGGGTCTGGAGTCACATATTGGCCAGACCAGGTAAGGATGGCAGTTTCCTTCTCTAAAGAACATTTGTGAACCAGATGGGTTTTTCCAACTTTTGACAATGATATCATGGTCATCATTTGACTTTTAATTCCACTCTTTTACTGAATTTAAATTCCACCAACTGCTGTGGCAGGATTCAAACCTGGGTTCCCAGAACATTATCTGGGTCTCTAGAATAGCAGTCCAGCCCGTAATACCACCAGGCCAGTGTCTCCCCAATCATCCATTGATGTTGTGATTCATCATTATGTCAGTCCATTGGTACACACTCAGATATAGCACCCTCAGGGAATGGGAGAGTCGCTCATAAGCAACAAGTACAGCAAAGTACATGAATTTTCACTGGCTGTTGATTTATCTCATCAGCCTGTGGAGCTTCATAGCCAGACAAAGGGCAAATTGAGGGGAGGGCCTCGTCACCATAGCGGTGGCATATTGTGAGCAGAAGACACTGGTCTCATGGCAACTTGTTGGCTTGAAGCTGGCTCAGAGCCTAACCCCACTTGAAAACCTTAAGCGGATCACTTCTAAATTCTAAATTCCACAGAACAACTTTAATTTGTGTAATCTACCCTTGTACTTTTACTTTTGAAGATTAGGTATCATTCTGGTAAACCTTTGCTTCTTTTAAATCTAACATGTCCTTGCTAAGGTGTGACCCCGACACTGCTCATAATACTCCTATACTGGAATTGCAATGGTGCCATTAATGTTTGGCCCTCTTCTGGTATTTGATTGGCATTGATCGGTCACAACCATCTCCAAGGAAGGCAGATTCAAATGCTTTCTTCAAGCAATACCTACTCCAGGCCTCAGTTCTTCGAGAATGTAGCAAGGATAGATAAAATGAGAACCAATAGATGCATGCACTGCAACATGACTGTTCAACATATTTAAATGGGGAAAGCCTGCAGAAAGCAGAGAGGGATTTTGGGACTCCATGTGCACAAATCACAAAAAGCTAGCATTCAAGCTCAAAGGGTAATAGGGAAGAAAGATGGCTGTCATTGCAAAGGGAGCAGAGCATAAAAATAAGGAAGTCTTGCTAAAGCTACTCAAGACACTAGTCAGAACACATCTGGGATGCTGTGAATATCTGGATATCCAGAAGGCTTTCATTCAGGTTCAGCACATAAAAGCTACTTAATAAGCTAAGAGCTCACAATGGGGTGGTACATTAGCATAGATGCCGAATTGGCTAACAAATAGAAGACAGAGTTGGAATAAAGGGGGCATTTCCAGGATGGCAAATTGTATCTAGTGAAGTGCCTAGGGATCAGTGCTGGGCTCACAATTATTTACAATATATAGTAATGATTTGGATGAGGAAACCTAATATGCTATAGCCACGTTTGCAAATAGCACAAAAATAAATGGGAAATAAGTAGTGAGGATAGCACAAGGAGTCTACCAAGGTATATGGGCAGGTTAATTAAGTGGACAAAAAATGCAGCAGATGGAATATAATGTGGGAAACTTAGAACTATGCACTTTAGCAGGAAGAACAGAAGAGCTGAATATTATTTAAATGAGCAAAGAGTGCAGAAAGTTACAGCAGAAAGGGATTTGGGAGGTTTTGTGCATGAATCACAAAAAGCTAGTGTTCGAGTTCAGTGGGTAATAAGAAAGGCAAAGGGCCTTTATCAAAAAGGGAATGGAGCATAAAAATTAGGGAAGTCTTGCAAAAACTATACAAGACACAAATCAAACCACTGCTGGAATACTGAGAATAGTTTTGGACCCCTTATCTAAGGAAAAATATGGCAATAGAGGCAGCCCAGCAAACGTTAACCAGTTTGATCCTAGCTATGAAGAGATTTTCTTAGGAGAGTATGAGTAGAATGATCTTTTATTTATCAAAGTTTAACAGAATGAGAGGTATTTTTTTTAACAGAAGCAGGCAAGATGGCCGGGGGTTTAACAGAATAGATATGAAGAAGTTGTTTAACCTTATGGGAGAATCTCAGAGCAAGAAGTCACCCACTTAAGACAGAGATGACGAGGACTTTCTTCCCTCAGAGTGTAGTGAATCTGCAGAGGGCTGTTGAGGTCGAGTCAATAAAGTATACTCAAGGCTAGGATAGATTTTTTTAATCTGTTAAGGGAATCAAGGGTCATGGGAGATAAGGCAGTAGAGTGGAGTTGAGAATTAATCAGATCGCCCCAAGGTATTATTCAATGGTGGAGAACACGTGATGGGCTGAATGGCCTATTTCTGCTCCTACATTTTATTGTCTCATTGTGCAGCCCAATTAGGATTTGCAAAGCTGAAACATACATTCTGTCACCAATATTCTGCCTCTCTTAGATAAAAAGGCTAGCATTCTACTTGCCTTTTTGATTAATTTCTATAGCTGTTCAAAACATTTTACTGAGCTAAATACACAGCCTGCCAAGTCTCTTTAAACCCTTCCAGTTTGTATCTTTATAGTTTTTTTAAAAAGTGTCTCTGCTTTGCCTCTTGGGTGCAAGTAGATCTCACATTTGCCTGCACAGCAATCTTTATGTCTCAGTATTTCTGTTGATCAGAGAAGGATCACAATCCCATAACATACAAAGTGTGCTCCATTGTTAGGATAGGGGTCGGGATCAAATGCAAATGTTTCCTTATTGTTTTGCTTTTTCAAGGCACATTTTTCAACAACAACTTACTAATAGGAACCATTAACCTCATCTTCTGATACAGAGCTTTAATATCAGACTCAACTGAATTGGAAATGACCTTTCCCAGTGGAAGTCAATGGGTCTATAATTGGCTGCAATTACATTTAATGGGCTCCAGGAATCAAGTCCTGACAGTGTAGGATGTACATTCAGACACAGTCCCAGGAGCCACACTTCAAACAGCTCTGTTTGCATGCAGTTGCTTTGCCTGTGTACACATGTTAGATGAAATATACCCTGTTATCAATTTATTGTATCAATTCACTGTCATCATCGGTTGTCCTCACTCATCACATAACCAAAAGTGCCCCAAAGGAATTAGTTGGTCCAATTTGGCTCATTCTTACCATGAAACCTGAACTTAGCTTGACCTAATAAAGTCATTCTTTCCAGTACAATGTGGGCGTTAACATTTCACCCAATAATTCTCGATCATTGTAAGCAAATGCTTGAAAACTGTAACAGAGAGCTGGTGCAGTAGGGTAAAACTCTGCCTAGTCAACCATCTAAATATTTATCTAACTGCTACATTGCTAGCTATATATCCGTTTGCTTTGTTTGCAATTGATACCAAGTGGAGAGGGTCAGATGACCGTACTGGAACACCAGGGAGGCAGGGCATCCCTGCCATCACTGAATACTGAAATAAAGTTATATGCTACCAATTGATTGGCACCGTTTAACCAGATACCAGCAGGCTATTGTATATTTACTGGCTGGCAGGAACTATATACAACCAATGATTGCCCATATATCGACACATTTTATTCATTTGTGGGAAGTGGGCATCGCTGATTGACCAGCATTTATTGCCCGTCCCTACTTGCCCTTGCGAAGGTGATGGTGAACAGCCTTCTTGAACCACTGCAGTCATCTACTGTGGGTCAATTCACAATGCCACTAGGGAGAGAATTCCAGGATTTTGACCCAGGATATGCGCCCTACCTTACTTGCTAAATTGACATTCAGAAAGTGATGTTTCCACCCACAGATTTTGAAAGCAGAAAAGTACATTACGAGGGTCCAATTGGGCAGGGAGAATTGCACATCAGTTACTGAATTTGCCTCATTTTTCACCAGTAATTTAAAATCGAGGCAAAATGGCGGGATGTGTTATGGAATTCCAATCCTCCCTAGCTTTCTTTTTTAAAAACTCATTGCATTACTCAAAACAGTGAATTGTTTAGAATCATAGAAGAGAATCCCTACAGTGCAGATAGAGGCCATTCAGCCCATCAAGTCTGCATGAGCCTCCAAAGTAGCATCTCCATCTCCCCCCACCAACCATGGCTAATCCGCCTAGCTTGCACATCCCAGGACACTATGGGCAATTTAACCTAGCCAATTAATCTAACCTGCACATCTTTGCACTGTGGGAGGAGACCCATGCAGACACAGGGAGAATGCACAAACTCCACACAGACACAGTCACCAAAGGCTGGAATTGAACCTGGATCTTGCTAATGTAATAGTGCTAACCACCGTGTGGCCCCCGTTTCTGTTAGATAAAATTTAGATTCTTTTAAGGACCCACAAATCATCCAAATCAGGATCAATTCTGATTAGGCTTTCGGAGTCAGTGTCAGTCTCTAAAGTAAAATTGCCTTTTGACTACAGCTTAATAGGCAAGGCTCCGGTCATAGAAATGTCCTTACAGATATACATTGGAAAATATTTTCGCCTACATAGTATCTCTTGCCCCACTCTCCCCAGCACAAATTTTCTATCTGTCTGTCCTGAAGTCTGACTATTTGCTCCTTGCCTATTGCACACCATCCCCAGTCCAACAGGCCAAGGCACCTGATCTACTCCTAAGCCTATGCATCCGCTGGCTTCCATAGAGCCAGTAGCAGCCAGCATGTGTAAAACTGAATGGATCAGAAACACCATGATAAATGACTGGCGACTGTGGTCTATGGGGCCTATTGTCTAATCAATCAAGCTCAACTATGAGCAACTTGACACACTGGTGCCATGATCCTCTATGTGCCTTTTTCCAGACTAGCAATAACTTGATTAAAATAAACAGGTTAATAAGTCTGAAAATAGCACACAGTTTGCAGTGTCCATCAATGAGCTTGTCCATCAAAAGAAATGTAACCTCAATGAACATCTGAACTTCAATAACAGCTCCATTCCATACATTTAAGTCACTTGTTCAGCCATCACAAGTTGGCACTTTTTTTTTAAAAATGCAGGATTCCAAAGAACACGCTTCTGTTTTCTGTGGCATTCACAGGCTCCATATAATTAACTATCAAAAACAAACACTTGCACTGACAAGCAATAACCATCTCGCAATGATGTGTTCTTAACCCCACAAGTGTCAAAGGCTGATTCAATTGGCTCTATTTCCTGCACAGTGATTAGCCGGCTCAATGACTGATACATATGAATAGGCTGGACTCTCACTCACTCACTACTTGCTCAGGGATTGTAGCAAGTGGTGACAGTTTTCATTAAACGTCTGTTTTTTTTTGTGGTAAAACAAAATTAGAATCATTTTCAATGAATGGCAATTCTGGGGAGGCCTGTCATTTAAAGTGTCCTTTACCAGTCACGAGTCAATCGTTATTAGAATAATATTCACACCTTTCGGCCTTCCTGAAAGTCCATATGAGTATGCAGGGTACATTCAGGACTCTGGTGTTGCCAGTATAGAGACACAATCAAAGGAACCCCTGATCTCTAATTTATGTTCTTTTCAAACATGGCTCCTAAATTGGAAGCAAAACAGCACCAAACTAATTCTACATAGGTGCTAGGAGTCCTCTAACACTTGATGCATTTGCTATGATTGCTCTCTTTGATGGTCTTATCACTTACATTGCTCCTGTAATTTATTAATTCATTAACCATATTCCAATCTCTCTCTGCACCTCCCACTTCACTAAATTTAAATCTTTAGTCGCTGCCCACTCTGTGTGTCTGTTCATTCCTGTCTGTATTTTGGTGCAGCCAACCACACAACACTATTCATATCTACACAATCTTCAAGGCCAGAGGCAGCTGGAATTGCACCCATTTTTACCTTCCTCACTCCACTCGAAATGTCATCCAGATTACAGGTCAGGAGGTAGTCCTTCGCAGCAGCATAGAGTCTTCGGTTATCTTCATCAAGGACTATGGAATGCAAGTTGGAAGCTCTGAAGGTGAGTGGGATGATCCGTTTGTTTAGCATCAACTCTAAAGAGAAAAAAACGTAATGATTAAAAACAGCATTAACTTCGTGTATACAATGAGGACTGGCACCACTGGAATTCAATTCAAATTGGACTTAAAGGATGGAAATCTCTTCCACAGCTGATCGTAAAGATCCCAGGTGAAACAACTTTGTGGTAAACGAGCTCCTAGTAGGGTCCTCTTGTAGTGCAGTGGCAGTGTCCTTAGCCCTACACTTTGGGGCCCGGGTCAAAGTCGCACTTGCTCCAGAGGTGTGTAATAACATCTCTTAACAGGTTGATCAGAAAAATAGGTTAAATAAAAATAAAAGTCCTATTAGGGCCCTCTTACAACACAATCATAGTGTCACTATCCCTGAACCGAGACACCCAGGTTCAAGTCCCACTGCATAACAACTCTGAAAGGCTGATTGGAAAATATCAATAAGTTGCTTGGCAAGATGGCCATACCACAAAACTGTCCAAATTTTGATGTAAATTGAAAATGTAATTAGATTCACTTAACTACTGGCTGTGGAAAATGAAGAAAGCTGTACAGGTAGAGGTGATGTGTATAAGATTGAAGCAAAGCCATATTGTTCAGGCAGAGCACAGGGGGCTTTACTTACTGAAGAACTCTGAGCCTATTCCACTCTTCCACACAAGTGAGGAATGCTTAAACTAATTATAATGTGATTACAGAATCATTCCAAGGTGTCCATATTCAGTACTTCATATTTTTGTTAGATTGCTTATTATGTTGTTGAAATATCTGATAGATTTGTTGCCACCATCCTGTTTCACGGTAAGGATCTACAGAGCCTGCTTGAAGGGCCTATACCCAAAATGCTGACGTTTCTGCTCCTCCTGACCTGCTCTACTTTTGCAGCGCTACACTTTTCGACTCTGATCTCCAGCATGTGCAGTTCTCACTTTCTCCTGCTTGATCTTATACACTTAATAGTAAGGTCCTGGGGAGCGTTGCTGAACAAAGAGACCTTGGAGTGCAGGTTCAGAGCTCCTTGAAAGTGGAGTCGCAGGTAGATAAGATAGTGAAGGTGGTATTTGGTATGCTTTCTTTTATTGGTCAGAGTATTGAGTACAGGAGTTGGGAGGTCATGTTGCGGCTGTACAGGACATTGGTTAGGCCACTGTTGGAATATTGCACGCAATCCTGGTCTCCTTCCTATTGGAAAGATGTTGTGAAACTTGAAAGGGTTCAGAAAAGGTTTACAAGGATGTTGCCAAAGTTGGAGGATTTGAGCTATAGGGAGAGGTTGAGTAGGCTAGGGCTGTTTTCCCTGGAGCATCGGAGGCTGAGGGGTGGCCTTATAGAGGTTTATAAAATCATGAGAAGAATGGATAGAATAAATAGACAAAGTCTTTTCCCTGGGGTATGGGAGCCCAGAACGATAGGGCATTGGTTTTGGGTGAGATATAAAAGAGACCTAACGGACAACTTTTTCACACAGAGGGTGGTACGTGTGTGGAATGAGCTGCTAGAGGAAGTGGAGGCGGCTAATACAATTGTAACATTTAAAAGACATCTGGATAGGTATATGAATAGGAAGGGTTTGGAGGGATATGGGCCAAGTGCTGGCAGGTGGGACTAGATTGGGTTGGGATATCTGGTCGGCATGGACAGGTTGGAATAAAGGGACTGTTTCCATGCTGTACATCTCTATGACTCTATGATCCAGTATGGTAGAGGGAAACCATGTGGTATTCCAAATGGGAAGAGGCTCTTGTTTCATTTCATTAATACCAAGTTTGATGCAGGGATGAGCATCACTATGTTATCAGAGTGTTGGAGAAACACCATTTACAGCCTACAGCAGTTCAATGATGTGGTCCAAGAGGTTTAGAACTCAAGTCTAAGTTTTCTTTTACCAGCCACTCTGCAATAGAAGAAGTGTAAGATAGAGCACTTATACATACTTCATAATCAAGACTCCTCACTCTTGAGAGCATGAATGCAAAGTCAAGTTTGCTAATGTCAAACTGCCACTGGTCAAATAACAGCTAGATGTGGAAGTATGAAGGAACAACCTAAAAGATGATTGGTAGAATATTTCATAGAGTTCCTTAGACTAATGAACGAACCTAAACAGAAGCTAATAATGGCATCAGAAATTTGGTTCAAATTATTAACATGATGGAAACCTGTGATTATACTGGATTGGCAGAAATGCTATTTGCCTCCAATTTCTTCAGAATCTAGAGTTCTGAAGGACAGCTATATTGGATTCCAAACATTAACTCTGTTTCTCTCTCTCCAGATGCTGCCAGACCTGCTGAGTTGCTCCAGCAATTTCTGTTTCTATTTCTGGTTCATTCTGCATCGTATACTTCTGAAGTATGAGCAGCAATAAGTAAAAGAATAAATCGGAATCGCATTTGGTTTTAATTACAACCAACTTAAACCCACTAAGGATTCAGTGATTCCTTCTGGAGTGCTGATTTAGTCAGACCTCTTTATGCTAACTGGCATGTCACAAACAACTGATATTAATAACCAACACATAGGAATGTGGCTTAAGTATAGATGTTAGAAAACTGATTTGGTTGTACAGAGTCGTGTGAAAGAAGAAAACCTGATATTGCCAGAAAACAATTTGTTTCAAACTAAAACTTTTCATCTATCATCCAGTTCTATTGTAATTAGCAGAGTAATAATAGCCAATAGACAGACAAATGGGAGCATAATGTTGGATGTGGGGCTATTTCTGCACATATCCCAAACAATGGCCAATTCACTTGACAAATGTGGTCATTCAGGAAAGCATCAATCACCATGGAGTTAATAAGTTCTTTTGATCTTTACAACAATTGAGGAAAAGCTTTCTAAAAATCAGCAGGCGGGCTGATTTTAGGAGAGTTGCAAGGATTAATACTGCCTCAAGAGCTAGAGAAATTGTCCATGTAGATTAAATAAAGAGCCTGCTAGTTTAGGCCAGTGTATGTATAACATTGCATGAATGTTAGTTATACTGATGATGGGAAGCTACCAAGATACCAAGATAAATTGGGAAGTTTTTCTGGGGTCCTGCTCAAGCAACCTCACTAAAAAAGATTATCCCTCATTATCACATTGCTGTCTGAGTCTACTATGGTACAAATTGCCTTCTGCAAATCCTACATTACATGAATAACTACACTTCCAAAGTTCTGTGGTTGTAATTCACTTTGAGAATCCTGAGATTGTGAAAGGCTATGTAAATGCAAATTCTTTCTCTGCGCTCTGTGGAATAAAGCTGTTAATGGAATTAAACAGCAGGTCTCCTCAGCTATTGATCTAGCTTTTAACAAATTAAAGTGGTGCATTTGTGGTCTGACCTGGATCCCAGGGAGCTCCCTCATTACCGAACCCATTCTCAGCACTTTACTGTGGGCAGACAAAGGCTAGAGGGAGCATATTTCTGTTAAAAATCTAGCAATGTGACACTGAAGGGAATAACACTCACCACTGACCTGAAAGACGCCTGGAGCAGACACACATTTGTACCAGCTTTATTGATCTTAATTGACTGATCATGTTTTGAACTTGCATCCAACTCTGATTTTTGGCTTTTGGCTTTGTAATTTTATTTTCCTTCCATGGGGGTAGAATTCTTGTAGCAACCTTGGAGGGATTGCACACTATGCAGATTACAGCATTACATGTGGCTGACAGGATAAAGAGCGTAATAGAATGCAAATGGACGGGGAAAGAAATGAAAAGGGTGACATATGTAGTAACTGTCATTGCGTCGTGTGGCTTCTTTGGTACTCAAGTCAACATCTGGCCTCACTGTAATTAGAGGATCCTATTCTCTGCACCCTGGAACCTTCTTCTCATCCTGTCTCCCCTTTTTATTTACCTCTCTCTGCTTTTCGCCTCCTTTATCCTGACTTAGTTCGTAGCCCGTTAATCGCTGCCTCTGCACAAGTTACCCCCAGTGCAGCCAGTAGCTGAATTAGCTTGGTAACCAGACCTCCATTACACAACCAAGCTCTTGGCTCATGTTGAAGGAAGGCTGGAACAACTGATGGTGCTAAAAGGGGTGTCTCTAATTGCTTTTTTTAAAAAATGGTGGCATCATTATTTGACTAATTTTCTGGTTAGTTACAAAGAACTGATCTGAATTGGTCTAAACACAGCTGCTGAGGATACATAAAAGGAAACAGGAGTGTTTCTCTTGTTAACACATGGGAAAGAATGGAAGTTTTGCTTTAGATAAATTGTAAGCATCAACTGCTCTATACCTTGGCAGAAGTGGGTACTGCAGATGCTGGAGATCAGAGTCAAGATTAAAGTGCTGCTGGAAAAGCACAGCAGGTCAGGCAGCATCCGAGGAGCAGGAATTCGACGTTTTGGGCAAAAGCCCTTCATCAGGGAGGACTTTTGCCTGAAACGTTGATTTTCCTGCCCCTCGGATGCCTGACCTGCTGTGCTTTTCCAGCACCACTCTAATCTCTGCTCTATGTCTTTGCCCAGGTTCATTCACTATTTTGCAAAAGATTATTTGCAACGCAAAACTTCACTCGACACAGAATGAAAAGTAAAACTGCTAAACAGAAAATCTCTGCAATGGAAAGAGAAAATATTAAAAACACACAGCAAGTCATTTAGCACCAGTGAAGAGAAAAACACAAGTTCTGATATTTTCAGCAACTAGCCATCATCTGAATCGAAGACTTGAGGTGCTTTGGTAAAGTTTGGAAACAATTGCAGATAAAGGAGCCAAGGAACTCAGAGACAATGTGCACAGGTGAGGACAGAATCACAAATAACCAACAGATACATCAACCATAGGCAGAAGTTGGATTAAAGGATCTGAAAGCTTAGAAAATAATTAATAAAGAACAAAGTAGTGTGAAAATGATGGAGACAGTCCAAAGAAAGTTCAAGTAGTTGACCCCAGGTATGGAAGGATTCTTATGAAGGAAGCTCAAGTACGTTAGACCTACACTCATTGGAGTTTAGAAGAATGAGGAGTGACCTTAGTGAAAGACTTTTTAGGAAGAATCTTAGGGTGGATGCAGGTGGTTATTTCTCTTGTGTGATAGTTTAGGACCAAAACACATGATCCCAGAGCAAGGGGACTCCTATTTTATGCTGAGATGAGGAAGAACCTTTATCTGTCAGAAATATGCATCTCGCTGAATTGAGTTCTTTTCAATTCAGATTCAAAAATCATGCGTTTAACTCAGGCAAGTTGAGCAGAACATGGTAGACAAGGGCTGGTCTGTTTTTAACCTGGCAACTGGAACATCAGACAGGGGCAAGAGGGGGGGCTGGGGGGGTAACAAGAGGTCAGGTTTACAAGCTTACTTGTCGCAAAAAGGATTGTGCTAAATTTGTCCCATCAAAAAAAAATCATTTATTTATGGGATGCAGTAACTCAGCTTGAACAACAAAATATCCCAAGGTCACTCAATTAGTCAGTGTGGCTTAAGTGGATGGAGCACCTGCCTTTGCTCAGTTTTCTGATTATTCTCCCATGCTTTCGGAGGCTCAATCTGTCAATCATCTTGCCCAAACACAGTTCGTCGAAAAAGCCATGCATTGTAGTCACAAAGAAAGCTACAAGAACCAGATCCTTCACATGTTCTTCCTGACCAAGTATTTATTTTTGATGCAGTTACAGGGCTTGAAGACTATTTATTTAGAATGCAACTACCCTAATTGCTAATTACGAACCTGCAAAGTGCTGGGGTCCAGTGTTACTGCATTCCTGACTGGAAGCATTCTCTGCAGGAAGTGGCACAACATTACCGTGGACCCCACAGGCTGGGCTGTACTCCTGTGAAGGCCCAGCAGCAGGTAATGGGTCTTTTCATCAACTTGACTAATCATTAAAGCTGTGACATTCAGCCTTTTCCTCGCCCCTCCTAGAAATCAGCCACCCAAACGTTTGAAAAGATAATTGAAGGAAATTTAACCAGAATCTAGGCTGCCTAAAAAGAGAACCATTGAGGGGACAATTTAAGTTAACCTGTCAGTCAGCAAATGGATGAGATTGAGTACAAAGCTGGTTTTACATCTGGCCTGATGTTACTTTCCATTAAAGTAATTTAACCCAAGGCTGTGGGATTTTTGTCTGATGGGTTTGGTTAAATTCAGCCGCTTCATTGCAGGAAATGTGTTCTGCTCGAGTACAGCAACAAAAACAATATATGAATGATTCAAAAGATACAGAAAAATGTATCAAATTCAGAACGCAGCATGCAATAAACCGATAGAATATGACAGCTCATGGAGTTATCAAAAGATCCCCTCAATCTACAAAGCCTGGTATGAAAATCTAATCTTCAAAGACTGGTCACAAATGTTGACTCAACCCTTGAAAATGGAAAACAATCATTTAAAGGCTTGGTTTTTAATGACAACACTGCCAGATATGTTTGTTCAGAACTGAACAAGATATAAGATGCAACGGAGTTTTATCACATTGAAATGCTTCACTTGAATGCAATACCATAGAGATATGAATTCTATAATTGCTGTCCTTCTGTCTCAATTCTTGATGCGTTATACATCATACCTAAATCAGGCCAATGTGATAGGTATCTTGAGACTTACCCCACAGTGCTGTGCATGAAAGGTTAGAGGTACAATTTTAAGGCGCATCTCAGCAATTTCATCCCTTTTCAAAAAATTTGAGCAATTACGTCCTCATGGGGATGTGCCTATGGTTCTAGATTATTTTTGGCCCATGTACTGGAGCTATGTCCAATTAATATCTTATGGTCTTATGGTAATATCCTTCCATCTGGAATATTTCAGACAGAGGAGGATTAATGAAAATGGCTGGCAGCTGAGATGGCACAAGATATTGGGTGGTTACGTCACCACCAGTGGGAAATTCATCTCAATATCACAGAGGTTGAGTGTATGCTGCCGCTCCTATTTATCAAGGAAACTATTGCAGCAAACCTGATGGTACAAGGTCTGAGAACATTTGACAAACCGCACTCAGTGCCCCAGTCTCAATGCGCCATGTGGGCAGTCACCACACGCATGAGAAAATCAGGCCACGGTGATACTAATCTGAATGAGTCAATTGGTTGCCACCAGCCATAACTGTCAGCCTCGGCAATGGAGGCAGTGTTCAGATCAGTGAATAAGAGCCTCCCCTTTTACTGCAACCACTGTTCAGCATGGACGGGCACATCCTCTGATAGTAGCAGCCAGCTGTGGCATGAAACTTGGCTCTGCCTTGTCAATGGGGATTCTGCACTAGCAACCCATAGCCATTGTGTATTGGAAAGGCTCTGAGCACCATAATCTTCACAATCAACTGAAGAACCACCTTGATTTTAGCAAACCTTAAAAGATCCACGTGTTAGGCTATTCAATGTGCTCCCATCTATTCCATCAGACATTTGCTTGTACCTTGGACTTTTCATTCATTCATTTTATCCTATCCCTTCTTAGCTATGTGATTTCAACCTTAGCAAATATTGAGCAACTGCATCATAGCCTGTTGAGAAAAGGCTAAGAGAATTTTATGTCCATTTGTGTGAGAAACCTATTCCATCCCATTAAACTTTGTTCATGTAACATCTCTCCTACATTGAGCCAATAAGGTGACCTTGAAAAATTGGGTTCAAACAGCACAATCCCATTGTCTGCAAATCACAAACACCCATTTGCACCTAAATTATGGCAACAGCAACAAAAAAAAAGCTTATGACTCTTTAATAAACAATAAATCTCCGGTTCAATGTTTTTAAGTCCAATTTGGGTGAACATAAACTCGTTCATATGCTGTACTTAGACATTGATCCAGCACTTAAACCAATTACATCAAAGTGTATTGGACAGACTGGGAATTACAAGTAATGGCTTTTGCAACAAACTTTCACCCAACATGAATAGATTTGTGAATATGCCTTGAAGCAGACAAGGGTAAGGGTGCAATTACATGCATGTCCAGAGGGAAAAGGATCGAGGATTTTGGCAGGACAGCTTGAATAGATTGATCTATTGAAAATTTCAGTCTTCAAATTTTACAATGCAGTATGGAACCAATCAGCCCACTGTGTTTTTCTAGCTCTTTGAAAAATTATCCAATTTCGGTCTGTGGCTTGCTCTTTCCACATAACTCAACAACAATTTTATTTTCCAAGTATATTCATCCATCCAAATTATTTTTCCCCATGTTATTAATAAACTGGCTCCCACTGTCCTTTCAGTTCATATGTTCAACATCTAACCCACAGCCTTAAATAAATCCCTCTCCTTTACCCAGTTTGGAAAATTTTTGGCCAATTGCTTTAACCCATGTTTGGGTTTTCCATGTTCTGAAAAGGGGTGTTGGTGCTGGGGGTTGGTTTGATAGCAAAGAAATACAGCCAATGAACAGCAATTGCACTGAGACCAGTGGCTGAGGAAATGAAAAACTAATGAGAATGCAACTGAGGCAAAATATTGAAAATATTAAAACATCTTTAGAAACGTATTCTACAAAAGAGAAATCATAGTCATTTACAGACTGACACCCAAGAGTAGTCTCTGTGAAAAAGAATATGAATTGCCTTAACTTAATACCAACTTCCAACCACCATATCAGGAAAGAGCAAATTAACTTGGTTCCTATAGTATTTTGTACAATCTTAATGTCTCAACATGGTTCACAGCTGATCCAGTACTCACCATTGTTACCCATGTTAACATGCCAATTAATTCATGTTCAGCAAGCTCCCATATTAATTAAGCAAAATCCAACTAACTGGCTGCTTACTGATCCTAAAAAGAGTTCATGTTCTATGGGATGGATTCTGCTTGAGCTTGGATTGTTTTAATTGGGAGGTGGATTCCTTCCAACTAACTAGGCAGATGCTGCGCAGTAGTGCTGTGAGCTTTGCCAGAGCTCGCTGGTTCATCTCTGAGGTGGCATGGTGGCTAGCACTGCTGCCTCACAGTGCCAGAGACCCAGGTTCAATTCTAGCCTCAGGCGACTGTCTGTGTGGTGTGGAGTTTGCACATTCTCCTTGTATTTTCATGTGTTTCCTCCAGGAGCTCCAGTTTCCTCCCACAGTCTAAAGATGTGCAGGTTAGGTGAATTGGCCATGCTAAATTGCCATAGTATTCAGGGATGTGTAGGTTTGGTGCATTAGTCAGGAGAAATGTAAAATAATAGGGTAGGGAAATGGACCTAGGTGGGATACTCTTCAGAGGGTTGGTGTGAACGTGTTGGGCCAATAGCCTGTTTCCACACTGGAGGGATTCTATGATTCTAGAAGGGTAGCTAATTACAATATGAGCTGGTGTGAGCCAAGGCAGCTATCACTAATCTGTGCTTTGCAGTGGGAAGTGGCACTGGACCTTCTTTGGATTTCACCCACCTCACATATATATTATCAATACTATATTGCTTAATGTGCTAATACATTGGCGTCCGAACTGTATAAGATGCATTCATTGATTATAAATGTCTTTGTATTTAGTTTTTAGAAGAACTTTATGTAATGTGACTTCATCCAATCTCTGACCTTTCACATTACTTTTAATTCCTTTCTTTAAATTTGTCCTTTACTCTCTTTTCCTAATTTTTTTCAGAAGTCATTAGATTTCTGTAATTCTTAGAGAGCTGCCTTTCCTCATGTTATTATTTACAAGTTTTATCTATAATCGTAGTTATTCCTTCTGCTAGCACCTTGGTCTGAATCCAGCTTAGATTCAGACAATCCCAAAGAAAGAACTCCGCAGGTCCCAGGATGGTGATGTGTCCCAGGAATTGGATCCTATCCTTCCGACGCCATGCCTTCAGACTCATGTTGACATTTCAAATCAGTTTTCATGTGGTTCAGGTAATGATCTTGCTTTTCAGATTAGCTCCCAATTCCCAACACAGGAGCCTACTTTGATTTTCTAAATTAATTCTGGCATGAAACAGAATAACCAGATTCTACAACTTGCATCCCTTTCTCAACCTTAGGAGCACTTTTGAGACAATGTACATTTAAAGCAGAATCACTTAAGCAAATCCCACACAGTAAGAGCTCACAAATAGCATTGTGACAATAGTCTGAATTGGTTTCAATTATGGGGAGTAAGAGATAAATAGTAATTCATATATAGGGAGAACCATCTGCCTTACTTCAAATTGGACCAAGGAATCTTTCATTTCCACCTCAGAAGGCAACCAGGGCTTAAATTAATGTCTGAGGCAAAAAACAGCAACTGCAACTATACAATGCTCTCTCAGTTGCACACTGGAATGCTAGCCTTGATTATGAGTTTGAGTGGGACTCCAATCCCCAATCTCAAAAGAGGTCCAAACACTTATCACTGAACTACATCAGACACAACCTAATAATGGGTAAATACTCTTAATCTGGACTCCTGCTAAACTTCTTTACAACTATTAACATACCATTTAATCTCTCTGACCTTTAACTTTTCCTTTTTGTTCTACCTGACACGGTCTTAACTGTCAACAGCATAAAACCCATCATACTCCTCCCACTCTTCAGTTCTAAAGAAGAGTCTTCGACTCATTTTGTCAGTTCACAGATGCTGCCTTCCAGACCGGTCACTTGGTTTCTATTTCACATTTCCAGAATCTGTAGTTTTTTTTCTTTTTGTTTCTTTGCAGAAATACCTATCACAGATACACAAAAGAACATACTTTAGTCAGGATGTGGTTTATAGGAAGTTTATCTCATTATTTCCCTGAATAATCAGGGTGCTTTGAACAATCTGAGTTATATCAGATACTAAGGTTTATCAGGGAGCGTTTTGGTGAATCACGGCTATATTTCAGAAGCTTTTGAAAAAAAACAGAACAAATAGGATCCTCTTAAAGAAAAAAGAGCTGTCAGCTAAAGATTATCAATGTCAGGCTAATGCCAAGTTATAGGACCACATCAAGTGGGCTGAATAAATACTATCTGATTGCAATAGAAATGAGTCCATCAAAATCAGATTCAGAGGCACCAGTGAGTTCACAAAGCAAATTGCTCTCAAAACAAAGATTTCACAGAACAGATGAAAGATAGCTCTATAAATCTCAACAGGAAATATCTACTCCAGTGACCAGTATTGCTCTCGCAGAGGTTACACCCAGAATGAGGAGAATATGGTATCTGCTGTCACAGGGAACATCTTAGGAGAATTTTCTGCAAGGGTTTCAGGGAAAGTTCAATAGGGTGAAATAAATGGACAAAGGTAGGAGGTGGCTCATGTGAGTTACATGCCATGTTCCACTTGGCCAAATGGTCTCTTTCTGTGCTAGCAGCTGAAATAACTCCAGAGAGTACGGTATCCCGTCACCAAGTCCAAGTCCCTCTTTATTGACACACGCATAATATTTGACACCGGTCCATCTTCCTCAGAGCCAGCTCTCAGAATGAAGAGCATCTCTACCATTCCACTTTTTTTTTTAAGATTTCACATTTCTATTATTTCATTTTACACATGAAATGTATACAAACTGGCAAAAAAAAATTGTGATATTCACTTCACAGACTGGAACGGGATGAAAGTGTTACCCATATACAAGCACAATAATATCTTTACAGAATAGATAAAATTTACATATCAACCCTGAAAAGCATCATGACCCTCCCCCCTCCCAATCCCTATTGCAAATAGGCCACAATATACTTTCTTCGAGAGGAACTCTGTCATTTAAACAAGAGGCAGCAACTTCAGGAATTAAAACTCTATAATTCTACGTTTCTACAAAAAAAGAATGCATTAAAAGCTTAGTCGATAATCCGAGTAATTCGAGGGCAAGTCACGCAAAATGCCATTGATCTACCGTCTAAAATAATCTGTACATGTGATTAGATAGAACTGGCTTACTTCCAACTACAAAAATTTGGTCAAATAAAAATTGAATAAAAGTTTCCTGTACAGACACTATTTACAGACCCCAAAGTTTCAATTGAAATACACGAAGGGGGTGGGGGGAGCGGGAGACGAGAAGGGAAGAGGAAACGCGAAATGTATAGGTGAACACACTGCTTTTGAACTTCACAGTTTTATAATTATTTATCACAATAAAACACAAACAGGGTTTTAACAAAACACTGTTTATATCTGTCAGCCGAGGCTCCCAGATTGGACCAGATTAAGAGTCCCAATCAGGAAACTTGTATTCTATAAGGTCCACCCGGCTGACATCATTCCAATCACTATAGCAACCCTATGCAAAAATGATATCATTCTTTTCTAAATCAGCGAGGCCAATTGAACGAGTAGGCAAACTATACAAACTTCTGGAAGTCCACCAAAAAAACAAGATCCATCAATTTCCGACATCCCAGTAATTTTACAACGCAACAATAATGCAGTTATTAATATACCAAATGAATCTCTATCAATTAGTCCACAATGGACTCAGACAGAGTAAGGAAATCACCAGTTGTCAAGATCTTGAGGCACTATAAATCAAAGTTATCTGTTCCATGCAGACTGTTTAGGTTATGTGTCAAACTACTCTTATGCTCTCTCCCAAAATGCTGTTATCTGGGAGAAATCCAAGTTGAATGAATTAGCTAGCTGTTTACATCATCTCTGTTAGGAGCTGTTTCAGCGGAATGGAAATCCCAGCTTTCCAATGAAACGTGGATCCCAATCCCAGAGTTCTAGATGGCAATTAGACTGCAACCTGAATCCTGAACTGGCGACACCAATGGGGAATTAAACTGACTCCTGGCTGCCTAACTGGGTAACTCTCAGTCCAACAGCCTTTTTAATCCTCAACTATAAGATTCCCAGAATCAATAAATTATGATAGGAGAAAGTGAGGACTGCAGATGCTGGAGACCAGAGTTGAAAAGTGTGGTGCTGGAAAAACACAGCAGGCCAGGCAGCATCCGAGGAGCAGCAGAATCGACGTTTTGGGTATAAGCCCTTCTTCAAAAATGAGGCTGGTGTGCTATGCGGGCTGAGATAAAAAAGGTAGGGGGGAGGGAATCCTCCCCCAAATTCCCTCCCCTCTACCTTTTATCTCAGCCCGCTTGGCACACCAACCTCATTCCTGAGGAAGGGCTTATGCCCGAAACATCAATTTTCCTGCTCCTCGGATGCTGCCTGACCTGCTGTGCTTTTCCAGCACCACTCTAATCTAGACTCTGATCTTCAGCATCTGCAGTCCTCACTTTTGCCTATGTAGTGTAGAGGCCCAATACAAGAGAGAGATGGGTTGTTATTGCTGATTGGAAAAAAAAGATGTAAAAATGGGTGGGAATTAAGCTTCAAAAAGTAGAGAATGGGTCCTTTCTACTGAGACCAAAATTTAACAAGACAAGGTCAATATTGCAGCGGGGGGAGTGGAATAGAATGGAGAACAGACACCATGCCATGAGATGATGCACAGGAAGGGAAAATTTCCATTTCCTGTTCCACTTGAGCTGCCTCCCACCTCTTTACATCTCACCCCCCGCTCAACGTATCTTTCCATTTATTTAACCCTCATGTATCTATTGAGCTTCCTCTTAAGTGTAGCCAGTTTCTGAAATTGTGGGACCCCAGCACTGAGACTCAAGGCTGTAAAAAGTGCCTACACCAGAAATGAAATACTGTTCCTGGAGATTGTGAGACTGTGTTTTTTCTTTAAAACATGGTTTTATTGTCCTGATGATTTTTCTCATTGATTGATTCAATACAGCAGCATCAATCACAATTAGTCAGGCACTCTGATGCAGTTCTTCTTGGTTTTGCTAACTCCCTTCCCACCACCATTGCCTCACAGGGACCAGTAAAATTCTGCCCATGATTGATGCAGGTTTGATTTACATTTCACTCCCTTGAAACGCAGACCAATCCAACCTGATTGTGATCAAAGGTGAGTGATGTCAGTGCTGAAGAATGAAAGTTTCCACACAATCTCTGCTCTACACGCTCCAGGGTCAAATACGGAAAGCTCGCTCGACGTTGCATCAACATTCAAACCACACTGTCTATAACATCTACTTAATAACTTCCTGTACCAGCCTCCTCCGAGTGCCCTGTGGGTCAGCACCAGCTTGTGCTCAAATTAATGTTGTTGGGTTGTGCATTCAAGCTTGGAATACTTTGCAGCGATGACCCTTACTGCTGGAGAACAGAGCAGACTCTCTTCCCATCAGCTGAACTGTGAATCAAACCCTCCACTTACGTCAAGCTCTGGCTACTAAACTGGGCAAGGCAGCAGACCTTTCGTCAAGCCAAACTTGCCAGTTCACACATGGCACTGACATGGCAAGATGTAAATGTGATTCTGGATTAGTGGTGCTGGAAGAGCACAGCAGTTAAGGCAGCATCCGAGGAACAGTAAAATCGACATTTCGGGCAAAAGCCTTTCATCAGGGATACAGGCAGAGAGCCTGAAGGG